>NC_044500.1:18632057-18634557 GCF_902362185.1 Chanos chanos | reverse complement strand
TATATGTTTCGTTGCTGTTACTTATGCTGAAACCTGCTCTATGGGCTGTAGTTGTTCGGCACTATGCTTTGTGTGGTAACTTTGTTGTTCTTGTTTTTGGGGGGTTTTTTTGTTGCGGTTACTGTTTTCAATAAAAAAAAATTTCATTTCTCTTTTGAGGTGCAGTAGGAAACGGTGCCTGAAGCCTTGATGGGGTTGGCTGTCCAAACGCTGTGTTAAGTTGGCTCTGGCCGCGTTGGTCGACAGAAGAGTTCACTCTGAGAGATGTCCTACTTCACCCGTGACCCGAGGTGCATGCCCTCTGTCGCTCCATCTGCCCTCTGAGGCCAAACGCACCGTTCAGTGCCACCCTGAAAGACGGACTAGCACAGTGCCCCAGTGCCCTCGTGCCAATCCAGTTACTCTCTCCATTATACACATTCGCTCATGCTCTCTCTGTCATAGTCTCTTTTGGGAATAGCCATGTTAAGATGGTCTGAGACTTGTACAGTTACATGTTTTTGGATAGTAATTTGATTTTTTATGAGTTTTAAGAACTGAGGAATGAGAGAGATCTGCTGTGACACAAAGACCAGTGGATTTCAACAATAAGCAGTTAAAAATAAGTAGAGAATGTTCTAGAAAATAAAATCCAGGACATGGAGATTGTACTGTGTGCAAGTCGCTGTCCTGACAGTGACTTGCACACAGTACGAGAGAGAGAAGAAAACAAAATAAAGGAATATATGGAAAGAAACAAGTTCCCTCTAGATACCGGTATAGAGAGAGCACAGAGAAGAGAAGGCAAGGGAAAGAGAGAAAGAGAAAAAAATGAGAAATTAAAAGAGAGAGAGAGAGCTAGAGAGAGAGAGAGAGGGAGAGAGAGAGAGAGAGAGAGAGAGTTGTGGCTGCTTATCCCTGACTGTTGTGGATCTTTAGGTGCCTGGAAGAGTTAGATTCTGTATTGTGACCAACGCAGGGACAACAGTCCACATCGTCACTGTCAGAAAAGCTGAAGTGGCCACAGTGTAACACGGAGTGGCACCACAGGGGGGAAAGAGAGAGAGGGAGAGAGAGAGAGAGAGAGGGCAAGGTGCGGGCAGAGGGAGGAATGGGGAGAAGGAGGGAGCGAGGGAGAGGGGACCCCCAGGGGAAACAGCCCCCCCCCAGGCTGCTGAGGATGATTGATGTGGACAGGGCCCACACGCCCAGACCACTCAGCCAAAATTAAAAGGCTATTTTGTAAAGTTGTAAAAGGAGCAGAACGGCAGAGGGGCTGAGCCTCCCTCTCCCCCCCCACCCAAAACACACACACACACACACTCTCACACAGCCGGGGCTCTGTGTAGTGTCTTTAGTATCATCATCCCCTCAGAGAGCAGTCAGAGCGGGGGCTGTTACACGCCTTTCACTCAAATTCAGACCCCCCAGGACACACTGGCAACACACACTCTCCTCACAACATTTGCATTTGCTGAGAGTGTGATGTGTGTGTGTGTGTGTGTGCGTGCGTGCGTGCGTGCCTGTGTGTCAAAGTGAACGAGGCTAACACAGGAAGAAATTACAACTCCTAAAAAATTCTCAATGCTGACACTGTACGCGGTGTAGAAACACATTGTATCAGTAAAAGAAAGAAAGAAAGAAAGAAAGAAAGAAAGAAAGAAAGAAAGAAAGAAAGAAAGAAAGAAAGAAAGAAAGAAAAAGGGAAAATGCAAAAATGTCCAGTTTAGCCATGCTGACTGGTTCAGTGAACCTTTTATTCCCTCTCTATAATGTCACTGTAAAAATACAGTGAGTACAACAAGTATTGGCTTTTCATTTGTCTTATTTAGATAAGCTGAGTCACCTCTGACACATGACTGTGAGACAGAACCTATGTTACAGGGCATCTGACCTGTCTGTGTTACAGGGCATCTGACCTGTCTGTGTTACTGAGCATCGAACCTGTCTGTGTTACTGAGCATCGAACCTGTCTGTGTTACTGAGCATCAAACCTGTCTGTTACAGGGCATCTGACCTGTCTGTGTTACAGGGCATCTGACCTGTCTGTGTTACAGGGCATCTGACCTGTCTGTGTTACTGAGCATCGAACCTGTCTGTGTTACAGGGCATCTGACCTGTCTGTGTTACAGGGCATCTGACCTGTCTGTGTTACAGGGCATCTGACCTGTCTGTGTCACTGAGCATCGAACCTGTCTGTGTTACTGAGCATCGAACCTGTCTGTGTTACTGAGCATCTGACCTGTCTGTGTTACTGAGCATCGAACCTGTCTGTGCTATTGGGCTGTGAGACAGAACCTATGTTACAGGGCATCTGACCTGTCTGTGTTACTGAGCATCGAACCTGTCTGTGTTACTGAGCATCGAACCTGTCTGCGCTATTGGGCTGTGAGACAGAACCTATGTTACAGAGCATCAGACCTGTCTGTGTTATTAGGCTGTGAGACAGACTCTATGTTACAGAGCATCAGTCCTGTCTGTGTTATCAGGCTGTGAGACAGACTCTATGTTACAGAGCATC
>NC_044500.1:18534557-18627057 GCF_902362185.1 Chanos chanos | reverse complement strand
AAGACACGTCACAAGTGACACATAGTGCGTCACCACAATACTGATTGAGCATATGAGGTTTTAAATTCGATTTTCAGTTGCAGGCTTCATACTATATCACCAACATGTTACTCTATTTCACCCATTAAATTCCACTGACTCCTCTGTGGTTATCAAGATGTAGACAGTACTGTGTGTGTGCTAACGCTGCACTAAGAAAGAGAGAAGGACAGAGAGAGAACGAGAGAGAGAGGGAGAGAGGAGTTTGTTTACAGTAGACGAGAACGAAATGCTCACAGAAATGACAGTGTTGTCATAGTGACTCATGCCAACAACTAAACAGGCTTTCATTTCTCTACTCCTCCTACCCAGGGTCCTGGGGGGGGGGGATGTCAGCAGCTGAGTGAGGACAGGAACCAAAGGACACAACGGACACAACGCAGAGTGGACATGAGAAAGGAAGGGGGGGCACGTGTCGCTGACAGGATTAACAATGGTCATTTTGCCCCCTCTACTCCCAAACCATCCCCACCTCCTTCTTCCGACTCGACTGTTCGCCCGCTTGCTGACCTGACCTCTGCTCGACCTTCTGACCTCTCAGGTGCTGGCCTATGCATACAAATGCCATAATGGTTCCTACCTCCAACGCACCTATATCCACTTCACAGCTAAATATAGCATTAAAAAAAAAATCAGAGATGACCCCCACCCGCCCCCCGCCCCCCGTGCTTCTCTCTCATCTCCTCAAAGGCTTTTGGAGAGGGAAACAAATGAGAGCAACTCAAGTCAAGGAAAGTGTTTCCATTTGTCTGGGGGTAATATTCCAGCCTGCTCCATTAAAGACAAATAGCCTTCCTCCCTATTTCCTTTATCACTGTCAGGCCAATTAATAGGCCAAGACCCCCTTTTTACTGGGTTACGTATACACACACTCATATACACACACACACACACCCTGACACACAAAAGGTGTGTTAATCCAATATCATCCTATCTGTTAACCACACTTTTTTTTCTATACTGACCTTCCCAATAAGCTGGACAGTTATTTAAAAGTAAGCCGGCAGATGTGAGTAACTATCCAGTGAATATGAAATAAATGCTTTCATTATAATCAGATAAAACCGTCCATTCAGTCTCAGGTTTCAGCATATGGGTGAGGACGATGACCGACTTAAAACCTCTGTTTTTTTAACAGTCTCTGAAAATCTGTTTTTGACTCAGCAATCTCACTGCTCACTGCCACATTGCTTGACCCAAAGAAACATGTTCACTGGTCAGATATCTTCTGCCCCTTTCTTTCTACCATTGGGTTTCCAGGTATTTCTTGAGCAGCGGGCGGACATTCTTAAGAGAGAGTGTAAAAACGATAAAAGAGACAGGATCAGATCCACAGTGATAAAAACACCTCTGTAATGTCTTAGTAGATTTGTTTTGCATCTCTCAGGGGAGGTCCTGGACGTTATCGGTGTCGAGGGGAACGCTTTTCCCCTGGAGCTTAGTCTGAGGCCACAGCCTCTCTCTCTCTCTCTCTCTCTTTTCAGTAAGCTTTTTCTCCACTCTATATTCTCCTTACACAGGTGGCCATACAGATCAGTATGGAGAAGCATACGTCAGTATGAAAAACATATGTTATATGGAGCAATATAGAGTATTTAAAAATATTAAACTGTGAGCACAATCATGTACACAAACAAACATGTATCTGAATAAATGGGAACTTGGGTTTGTGTGTCTACCCCTTTTAATACCATCGTAATTACATCATAACTGAATGTAATTTGAAACAAAGAGAAGCTTTGCTGATTAAACATTTACTGAATTCCTGTAGATGTAACTGTGCTTGCTTTGTAAAAACACACATAATTCAGAAAACATTTGTCTTTGTTTAAATGCTTAATTACAAGGAACAACTCTTAATTGCCAATCTAAATAAGTTGTAATAACATATGTTTAAAGGTTGACAATTAAACAGTAAATAAAAAACCTGCTGTTTTCAACATGTGAAAGTAAAATGCGTGAGAGTGAGAAAATCAGATCAGAAGTGGGTGAAATGTACACTCGCATGTGTGTGTGTATGTACACACATTCAAAAATACACACACACATACACACGCACACACACACACACACACGCGCACACATGCACATATGTACACACACACACACACACACACACACACACACACACACACACTGTGTCTGTGTACACGTATGTGGATGCGTGTGTGTGTGTCTGTCTTCAGATCTGAATGCTGGGCTCCTTGTCCTGTTCATGGAGCCCTGGCCTGATCTCTGATGACTGCGTGGCTACTTTACATGTCTCATTTGAATATATTGATTGGGCCATCTGTAAGCCATTTATCTCTTTCAAAGAGCCGTTAGAAGAGGCCCTCCACGCCCTCCCTCCAACCCACTGATGTGTCTCCTCACACACACACACACACACACACACACGCACACACACACACACGCAAGCACACACACGCAAGCTCACACACGCAAGCTCATGCACATACACACACACACATGCACACACGCACACAGACACACACACACAAGCACACACACATACACGCAAGCACACACACGCAAGCTCGCGCACACACACACACACACATATGCAGACATAAAAATAAGTGAAGACGTATTTAAAGATACCGTTCTCCTCTACCTGTGCTCTCTGTTCCACAGTCACACACACACACACACACAGACACACACACACACACACACACACACACACACACACACACACACACACACACACACACACATCCATGGATGAGTACACATGTAAACATCAGGAAAGCTCAGCCAGCAGCTCTTTGATGGTGTGCAAATTCATCTAAATTACAGGGAAGAAACTCCAGGCACAATAAACCAATCAATCCATAATGACTGAGTACACATCAGTCAGAACGCCGCTTTCTCAAACAAAAGAAGGTCTCGCACGTTTCTCGTCTGTACAACCTGGATAAGAATGGTAGCATGAACTGGAGAGTGGGCAGCAGAATAAACCACACAGAGACATTTTCTAAAGAGACATTTTCTAAAGAGACCTAGCTCACTGCAGAAATAACCACAGAGGTAGAGACAGTGTTGTGCAAGTTCACACTTCACAAGAGCTGGCTCAAAGTTCAGTTCACACATATTAAAATGAGCAAGTTCACGCTCATAGTTGATGATTTTGAATTTTGAACAAGTTCACAGTCCCAGTTCATTTCTTCGTTTTGTTTTTTATGTATTTATTTTTAATGAACTGCTCTGAGCTTATCTTTTTCAGTAGAACCTCCTCCTACCCATCCATCCCCAGTCATTGCCACTTACTACTGGTTGTGTAAACTGTCCTCGTACATTCACAACTTATGTATTGTACTAGTGGAAGTACAAAAGCAAATAAAGTAAAAAGTTCAAAACACAAAGTAAGTTCCTTTGTTTTCTCATGAGCATGCATATGTACACCAACGTACTCAGTACTCACTCCTCACCTCCCAAAAACCATGCATGATACCCTTCAAACAAAAGCAGCAACTAATTACACATATCCTGCCCACCTTGTTTTTCCAGACCCAGCGGGCACAATTTGAATAAAAATGTGAGAATAACCATCTGAACTGGCTTCAGCAGCACTGCTAGCTGTTTTGTCTGAATCGCCACTTGCACTGGCCATTTTGCAAAAAAATTAAGTTAGGTTAGCCAGTGTTGTTTACAGTGCACCATGTGCGCGTGCACACCTGAGGATTCCGAATCTCGCGCGAACCTGAATGACACAAGTTCACATTCTTTAGCAGCAGATGGATATGTTCACTTTCACTGTTCACAGAAAAAAATTAACGCGTTCAATGAGCACGCTCTTTTAGCATGTTCACGCACAACACTGGTTAGAGAGAAGTTAATTAATACACTGGTATGATGAAAATTGCCTCCTAATTCAGATAATTTGCCTATTTTGGTAATCCTGAGTGTTTGTCTGTGCATTTGAGTGAGTGCACGGGTGTGTGTGTGTGTGTGTGCATATGTGCAGATAGACACAAACAAATCTGACCATCTTGGTAAAGAGCAAGTCAGATAGCTCTTAAGCTAAGCAAGGCCAAGTCTGTGCGACCCTGATATCATTTGGAGAATATGCGCGGCGTTCTTTGCACAAAAGCCTACACATCAACTTGATTGACTTGTTCTGACTGTATTGGGTTGAAATCACTAGTAGAGGATTACCACTGATTTGGACTGTGGCCAGTGGTACTGATGAGCAGCATTCAGAGTCTTTCATTCTCTCATTCAGAAGCGCGCTGGCCATTTGTAGATTGTCGTTTGTGTCTGCTTAGTTAATCTTCGTTAAATACATTCCCTCGCTCTCAATGCATAACACCAAATGCCTTTTTTTCCCTAAACACCATAGTTTTCATAAACCCCTGGTTCTCCCCACCACAGCAGTATGAACAGAGTTAGAGTATCCGTAGCAACGACGGACGTCGCTCCTTTTTTTAATTTTTTTTTTTTTTAAAGAGAGAAGCCGGTGACCTTTTTTTTTTTGTCGTTTGTTTGTTTGGTTTTTTTGGACGGCACAGAAGTGCGGGGCCCTGGCAGATGGTGGAAAATTGGCCGTGCCGTCCAGGGCCATACGGAGCATATGCGGAGAGTTTTGTGGAGAATCGGAGCGTCGTCCGTGGACCCGCGCCTGGTGGGGCTGGCATGCCTTGCTGACATTGGCATAGTGCGAGAGTACACAGCGCACCGCTCTCCGAACACCCCCCCCCCCCCCAAATCTTTTCCTGCTCTGCTCCTCATCCCTCCCTCCTCCATCTATCCACCCATGCACCAAACTGGCCTGTGATGGAGTGACGCTCAACACTGAGTTAATCATATTTACACCATTATGAAATTTTATACATATGTATATATGCACATACAGGAAATTAACCTGTGTTAAACAAACACTATCAGTGTACATTTAAGTCAATATCTGTTCTTAGAAATGCAGCACATCTGTTCTTAGATATAGCACATATGTTCTTATATACACAGAGCAAATGAATAACTTGCTTGATTAATAATTAATAACCAAACAACTTCATAAATTGAAATGATCTTAAATTAACACTGGAAGGGTTCAGCTGACACCGAGAGTGTGTTTGTGAGTACACAAGGACATACACACACTCCCTTAGTGTCAGTTTAACAAGGTTGAATTTGCTGCATCTGGGCTGTGTATGCTTACCAGTTGTCTGTTATCAGACTTATTGGATACGTTTCATTACAGAACAATAGTTAAAGTGATGACTGTTCCCTTCTGTTAAAAAGATGTTTCTCTTATGATGTAAAAATGCTGTAAGTGCTGTCTAGTGTAAAGCAATAAGACTGGTATCGTTAATTGGAATCATGTTGATGTTGAGAGGAGCAGAACAGTCCTGTATGTTGGTTACAGTCGCCACAGCAGCACCATTCCAGTCCACTGTCATAGCAACCACTTGAGTGGCACTTGCTCTGACCACTGTGTCCACACACACATGCTCATGCACACACGCGCACACACACACACACACACACACACACACACACACACACACACACACACGTGTGCACACTCGCTCACACGCAAACAACTGTAGATCTGCAAGCATCTTATTGTACCATGTCCCCATTCCCTATCAGTCCTCATCTCTCTCTCGCTCTTTCTCTCTCTCTCTCTCGCTCTCGCTCTTTCTCTCTCTCTCTCTGATTTTTTTTTCCTCCAGCAGCACACAAATTTCTCCTCCCCTTGCTTTCCCCTCTTCCCCTCTCTCTCTCTCTCTCTCTCTCTCTCTCTCTCTCTCTCTCTCTCTCTCTCTCTCTCTACCTTTCTCTCAGATCTAAGGCGTCTGTATACAATTCTTCTGTTGCAAATCCTTCAACTGGATGGATGAGCGTCCGTAGCCCATTCATCATCGTGCTTATCCCCGCCCGTGCCACTGTTTTCATATCATCCTGCAGTCAGCTTGACAAGTGATGTCCCAGTCTCTCTCTCTCTCTCTCTCTCTCTTTCTGCCCCTCTCCACCCACTCCCCTCCTTTTTTCCTCTTTTCCCTTTTTCTTGTATCCACCGGGACTGGTGTGGCTGTACCGTCTTTCCTTCCTTCCCATACGCCGCAGTAAAAGGGCCTATAAAAAGCTAACACGGCAAAGAAAAGAGGTAATGATGAAATTTAACTGTTCGCCACAGCGCACCTGCGGTCCAGTGCAGCCCGGGAGCCCTAAATCCACCCCTCCCCCCTTCCTCGGTCATCCACTGTCCCCATGCTGAAGAGACCTGCTCACTGATCCAGAACCGCCCTGCTAGGGACAGTGTCCCTGCCAAGAGAGAGGGAGAGAGTTATTTCTCTTTAAAGGAGCAATATAGATTTTGTGGTATCTCATTTCGATCTGGATTAAAGAGCCAGGCGAGAGAAGTTTGAATTATGGAAGTTAGTTAGAAGAGTCCTCAGAAAAAGATGGTCGGATAACTGCAGCTCCTTGTCACTCCTCTTCTGTGTTAAGTAAAAAGTTCAGCTATTCAGCTATAGGGCTTCAACTCTTCAAACGTGGACTGTGTTTAACCTAAAACAGTACTACTGCTAAAACTGACAGATTCAAACACTCAGCACTGTTTGTGTCTCAAGGAAGGACACAATGGGTCATGAAACAGGGAACATGCTTGCATTCAGTCTCTCTGTGGTTAACTGTTGTCAAAAGCTGGCACCGTCTGCGAGTCTGTCAGGGTGTCGGAGCAGGACTATTTTCAGTTCAGTGACTGGCGCTCGCCCAGGCCTCTCACTCTACGCCCCCCTGGTGTTGAGATCCTGGCAGTCGTGTTGTCCTGGGCATCCCCTCCCTCCCCCGCTCCCCCCCCCCCTCCCGCCTCCCACCTGTCCCTGGCTACAGTGCAGAGCCCTGAATGCCCGGGGTCCTCTCAGCCTGCTCGGCGTGCCTGGCGCGGCCGGTGCGGCCAGTCAGCCTTTGATGGGCCCGCAGCTCTGGCAGAGAAGGCCTACCATCCTGCCTGACACCCTGACTCTGACATCAGGGACACAGATGCAAACTGAGAGAGAGAGAGAGAGAGAGAGAGAGAGAGGGAGACAGAGAAAGAGAAAAGGATGGAGGGAGACAGAGGTAGAGAGAGACAGGGAGGGAGGGAGTGAGAAAAGCAAGGGAACGAGACAGAGAGACAGAGAGACAGAGCAGTTGAAAGTGCAGAGAATACTACATATCATGGTAACACTACAGGCTCTTCCACCCCACTGGTGTTGGTCTGTAGTCTTATCTATCTCTAACGATAAACAAACAAAAAAAATGTCGTCACAAAATAAAAAAAAACCCCAAAAAAACAAAACAAAAAGAAAATCCATCTAGACCACCCATCAGAGCTCAGCACCAATGTGAGTGCCCACGTGATGAGCATAGCTCATTTTCTGCTCTTGGAAATGGCATATTACTAAAAGGATTATCATGACACACATACAAACACAAACATAGTAATCCTCATTAAAACTTGGAAAGCCCCTCAAATGCAACCATGAAGGAGCCCTCGGTAGGATAGGCGATGGGCCAGACAGCCAAAACACACAAGCACACACATTTACACAGGCAGAACAGACTCCACTCATCTGCCGATCGATAGAGGGAGTGAGTGAGTGAATGACACACTGGAAGACAAGGAGGTGTGAATAAAAGAGACAGAGGAAGAGAAAGTGTATGCGTATGTGTGTGGGTGCAGTGAGACACAGTAAGAGAGAGAAAAATCGGAAGCTTTAGAGAGAAATAGCAGGTGATATAGAAGTAGGGATGGAGACATGAAAGGAAAAAAAAAAGGGAAGAAGGTTGGGAAGAGTTGGGACACAACAGGGAGAAAGACAGAGAAACGGAACAGTACACAAGTTCAAACCCGACAGAGAGGGAAAGTGACACAGGCAATCATAATAATGAAAAAAAAATGGAGGGAGGAGGGATGAGGTGTAGGAAACACCACCGGCCAAACACCCCCACAGAGGCCAAGTCCCCCCCCCCCCCCCCCCCCCCCCCCCCGCCTTTTTAGTCTGCCAATTCCAATGTCATAACAGATAAATAGAGAAAGAGAGGCTCTCTGGACCTCACTGGCAAACAGCGACAGCCAAAAGGAGGAGAAAGAGAGAGAGAGAGAGAGAGAGAGAGAGAGAGAGAGCTAATGCCCAGCCTGTAGCCCCTTGGGGAGAAGACCTCCCCTTCCTCACATTCACACACGCACACATGCTCGCACATGCACACACACACACACACACACACACACACACACACACACACACACACACACACACACACATACGCATAGATCTTCACTAACACACAGAAACAGAAGAAATACACATGCTCAGATACTGATACAGAAACACAAACACACACACACAGAAACACACACGCAGAGACACACACGCACACTCATTCACACACATGCACAGATACTCACTCACACAAAAAATACACACACGCGCGCGCACAACACACACACACACACACACACACATGCACACACAC
Source organism: Chanos chanos (assembly GCF_902362185.1). NCBI lineage: Eukaryota > Metazoa > Chordata > Actinopteri > Gonorynchiformes > Chanidae > Chanos > Chanos chanos. Next base: position 18,618,552 of record NC_044500.1, on the reverse strand, counting down.
ATGTTCTCCTTCTCCCTCTCTCTCTCTCCCTCTCTCTTAGCCATACTGTCACTGTGAATGAAAAAGCAGACAGATTGCTCTGAAAACGGCATACACTCTGATACCCAGCAGCCCTTGGGGCGAAGCCTGAGTGCCTCTTTAGCTATTCACAAGTTAATGTGCCAATTTGTTTTCCGGCGTGCCCGAAGGAGAGGTTACAGCGACGGACCCATGACAGCTATGGACTGGGCCAAAATACTAATAAAATGCTCTTTTATTTTGGAGCACTGAATTGTTTAATTGGTTGTGGTAAGGGAAAGATGAACCGTTTTTGGCAGAAAGTCAAAACCCTGTGCAGGGCAGCGTGCAGACGTTTTTTTGGGAGGTTTTTTTTTGGGGGGGGGGGGGGGGGGTGTGGAGGGGTAGGTTGCTCACTCACCCTCTCTGTAATGATTTGATTCCACTCAGTGCCCCTGTTTCACTTTACCCGGCCCGCAGATCAAAGCTAACATCAGGAAGCTCTCACGATTCATATTTAAACAACAAAGGATTGCAAAGTGGAATGGAGATGAGAGGTGGACTGGAACTACATTTCCTTGTCAAATTAGAAACAAACACATAAATGAATGAAAGTGATGTCATTTGCTTCACTACAACTTACAATCTGCTGCAGATAAACTGTATTTTTTTTTTTTAACAGGTGTACTGTTGTACTAGATCCGTCATCTAAACAGGCACTGTCACAAGACCAGGCAGAGAATCCCCCACACATAATCTTCACAACAAAGTGTTTGAACAATGAACAGCACACATGGACCAAGAGTACAGAGAGAGAGAGAGCGAGAGGTGAAGGCTTTGACTGAGATTGTTTTTTCTTAACTGCTAGGCAGTGCTGCTAGAGTTTGTATGTGTGTGTGTGTGTGTGTGTGTGTCTGTGTCTGTGTCTGTGGGGTATGGGGAGTCAGTGCTAGAGCCGTCCAGACAGTAATTACAGGGGGGTTTTGTTCAGCACATTATCTCTGGTGTTTCACTGTAAATTAGGCATGAAAATTCAACAAACCAACAAATGCAGAGGAAATCCTCCCTAACAAATGGCTTAAGGGGGTCTCCTATGTATTTGCATTCAATTTTCCATAGATTCCTGGCATTTTGACGAGAAACTCTAAAACAGTAGCTTTGAGCCTCCAGCTCTCAATTAAGCAAATAGCAATCATAATAGTGATCTTCAACACCATACAAAATACATTCATTTATATTCATTTGTCTACAATTTGTCTACGTCAAGTAACTGACTATCTTTTCAATACAGCCAAAACACAAACTGTGCTATTTTTAACATGTCAATGGAATTACATTTTTTATTTCCATATTGTAACCTGCATTTCTACTTAATTTCACATTAGATTTAATTTCATAAAACTGGGGTTTAAAAATATTGTACTGCAAAGGTAGATCTTGGACATGTTTAATTGATCATGAGAAAGGAGGGAAGAATAAACATTGCTAGGTGTGGGTTTTGGTGTGAAATGTGTGTGCGTGTGTGTGTGTGAGCACGTGTGTGTGTATGTGAGCACATGTGTGCGTGAGCACATGTGTGTGTTTGTTTGTGTGTGTATGTGTGTGCGTGGAGTGTGTGTGTGTGTGTGTGTATGTGTGCGTTTGCACGTGTGTGGTGTGTATGTGTGTGTGTGGAGTGCGTGTGTATGTGTGTGTGTGTGTGTGTGTGTGTGTGTATGTGTGTGTTTTTGCGTGTGTGTGGTGTGTGTGTGTGTGTATGTGTGCGTTTGCGCATGTGTGGTGTGTATGTGTGTGTGTGGAGTGCGTGTGTGTGTGTGTGTGTGTGTGTGTGTGTGTGTGTGTGTGTGTATGTGTGTGTTTTTGCGTGTGTGTGGTGTGTGTATGTGTGTGTGTGTGTAGAGTGTGAGCCGCAGGCCTCTGGTGTTGGTGCTGGGCCCAGATCCTGGGTGTGAGAAGTGTTAATGGGCCCATGCAGAGGCACAGCTGAGCATGGTGCTCAGACTCGGCTGGTGTGCTCAAGGTCGAGGATTACGCCACGTCCTGTGTCCAAACAGATGCTTCTAACAAAACATATCACACCCGCAGAAAAAACGCCACCCCCCCCTTCCATTCTTCTGCCTGCCCTCACTCAGGGCCAAGATGGAGGGACACCATCATTCCCTGCAGCCTCTCCAGCATCCACACCAATTCTACGAACCCCCCACCCTGAATCAATACTTCACACTGCCCAATGGAGAGAGCAGGGATGCAGGGGGTTTGTGGCTCGCCTGAGGGAAGCAACGTGGGCCTCCAGGCAGCCCCGGGCACACACACACACACACACACACACACACACACACACACACACACTTAATACAATCACTCAGATCCATAGGATCAAAAGCTAACTGCCCTTCTAAATAGTGGGATGCAATCCTGATTAACAAATAGCTCATTACAACATCTGCTAAATTTGTCTTCGGAAGGCGATACATAAAGGAAAGTGTATCCCAATCTGCTCTCCAAAACAAAAGTTCTAATCTTAATCGTAAAACAGAGCATGTAAGTGCATGTCTTGCATCTAAAGAAAAAAAAAACTAAAGGGAGTTTGGTCCCTAAAGAAAGTTGCACCTCCTCTGCAAAACTAGGTGCCCACTAGAGTAAAACTTAATTCATTTGTTTGACTGATGAAACGGGTCACTTTTCCAGAGGGGGTTCCCCTGGTGGCTGGAGCCACTGAGGGTAGCCAACAGACCCTCAGAGGAGAAGCAGAGGATGGGGGGTGGTGGAGGGGGAGGTTGAAGGGGGAAGGTGGTTTGGAGTTAGCAGGGTTGGGGGGGGGGGGGCGGGAGGGGGGGGGTCAGATGTATAGATGTGCTGTACCCAAACGACAAGCCCGCTGGACTCATGGCAAGGCACAATTAATGACCCGTGAACGCAGTACAAGATGAAAAATGCCGAGTGTCCGGACGGAGCGGCCCTGCTTGGCAGCTAGAATTCTTCATTACTCTCCCTCGCCTGCCACGTATGAACACGGTAAAAGGCAAGCAGCAGACACTGCGATCTCTCCATACCATCACGCATACACACACACACACACACACACACACGCATGCACGCACTCACGCACACACACACACACACACAGACGCATACACATACACACATGTGCGCGCATACACACACACACACGCACACACACACAGACACACACACACACACACACACACACAGATGCACACACACACACACACACACACGCGCATACACACACACATACACACACAGACACACACACACACACACTTGCACGCACTCGCACACACACACACACACACAGACACACATGCATACACACACGCATACACAAACACACACACACACATGCAGATACACACGCACACACACACACACACACACACACACACACACGCACACATACACACACACAAACACGCACAGATGATGCAGAAAGTTGCTTATCTCTGTACGTGCTATGGCGCAAGAACTCCACTGTCCTAGTACCACAGAACTAGTCATGTGAGACCACGATTATGAAGCGTCATAGTGGTATCAGTGTGTGACACTAACAAAGGACACAATGTCTGGAAAACTGATGATCACACTCAGGGAAGGCTGTCATCTCTCAGATAGTCGTCAGAGATGGACTGCGCCCCCCCCCAACGGCTTCTACGCCCCCGCGTCCGACAGCCTGCCCTCTTCTCTTGCCAATATAAGACCCAAATGACAAAGACTCCAAATGACCAAATCAATATCATTACGCTTATATCGTCTGATGACATATTTCGTCTTAAACCACCCATGTTTAATCAAAACCAGTGTGTGGCCACCCATAAAAGCCTTCACACGCTGTAAAAATGTATGTGCTATAGGGAGATGTGATGTAAAGTAATGTCACAGAATGAAAAAATGCATTGTCTTCTTATACTAAAAAAAAAAAAAAAAAAAAGAAAAAAAGGAAAAACTCATTTGTTCTGTGCGTAATCACGACATCTAAATTGAATAGGAAGCGGAACTGCATGAAAAATCACATTAAAAGAGTTAGCTTATCTTATCACCCTTATCTAATCAGAGGGAGTCATCGGGAGATACGAACAGACCCATGCCGAGATGCCCCCCCCCAATCTGAGGATGTTCCCTGTCGGGGGGAGGACGCCACAAACGCATCCCAACAGCCTCCAATAAACTTTTAAAGGTCCACACATGCCCAGTATTAATTGGCATTTACAAAGTTAACAAGATTTTTTTTTCGACATAAAGTGACCAATTATCTGATTAGAGACAAAAATTAATTACCAAATAGAGAGTTAGTTACTTAAAATATTGTGCTATAATTTGTTTAAAAATGACTGTTACAATCTCACACTTTGAGATTAAATAGAGAAAGATAATTACTTTACAAGTAAATTATCTTTCGAAGGACAGCACTTATTCAAAGTTAACTGGTGCTCATTCACAATTATTAAGACATTAATTAAATATAGATGATTGTTTGTTAATTGGATCTATTTCGGTCCAGCAGGGTTTCTGTCTTGCTGGTTTTGGATATGGGGACATTTTTTTCGTTGTAGTGTAGTGTAATGGTACCTGCCTTGTCTCTGTGCAGTTGATTGTGATGTATAGTGTTGCACTGAGACTTGTGACTTGTACAAAGCGTCTTCTCGGAGATAAAAAAGGCCTCACATTTACATTCACTTCTTTATCTGCTCTGCTTCCTGAATGATCTAAAAAAATGTGCTGGCCACTGGAAAAAAAATCCAACTGACAGGCATGCACATTGACTTAAAAAACATACAGATGCTCTGTCACAATGTGTGAATTTAATATCAGACTCTGAAATGAGACAGCTCATATCCATGTATTTCATAGGCAGAAAACCTTGACATTCCTGTGCTCTCACTTTACAGAATGAGAAAGTGAATATGTACACATTTATTTGTGTATGTATATGTCTATGAATGTGTTTTTTGTGTGTATGTGTATGTGTTTTCTCTGTCTCTCTCTCACTCTCTCTCTGTGTGTGTGTGTGTGTGTGTGTGTGTGAGACCAAGTACATAGAGGAAGGACACAGGTGGCTCAATCTCAACCAGGCTGTGGGGACAATTTGTCAAGACCTCTTGCCGTGATTAACCTCTCCTTCGTACCCTATATGAGAAAAAGCAGAAAGGTAGGAAAGGGAGGAATAGAGGGAGATAGAAGTGACAGAACGGGCAGATGAGAAAAGAGTTAGAGTGGTGAGAAAGACAGAGAGTGAGTGAGAGAGAGACAGAGAGAGAGAGAGAGAGAGAGTGCTGGCATTTAGAGGGAGGGTGTGGGGGGTGTGTGTGTGTGTGTGTGTGTGCGTGTGTGTATGGTGTGTGTGTGTGTGTGTGTGTGTGTGTGTGTGCGTTGTGGGGGTTACTGCATGGATGATCCGATGCTTCCAAGTATATCTCTCTCCCACCTACGTTCACACGGATCCCGAACGGAACTCCCTCATCCACATCCTTTTTCCCAGGATACGATGGCCCACGCAAAGCTCCGGGAGCAGCAGTCCCTCTTTCCCAACCTCTGTGTTCCCAGTCACAGTGCACTTTATCAGGCCAAAACACATCCATCACGGCTGCGGCCGGAGCAGCCAAACAAGAGTTCGCTCAAGCGTTCACCTCACTCTGACGACTGAGGCCTCCACCTCTCACTCATTTGCTTGTTTATCTCGTAGCTTGTGTGTGTGTGTGGGGGGGGGACGTCCTTCATTGGTCTGGACTCATTTGCACCCCCCACCCACCCATTTCCTCCTCCAAGAGCTTTTGGTAGTCTTTTTCAGGAGATCATTTCCAGGAACCACAAAAACCAACCAACCAACCAAACAAATAAACAACAAAGAAAACCTCCTAGATTAAGCCGTAATCCAAAATAGTGTGGGGCGAAATTACGCCGGAACGCACATGACGATGGTAAAGCTAATGGTATTGGCAGTGTTTTGAAAGTTTAACGAGCCCCTCTCCCACCCTTAGTCTGTAACCCTTAGTCACCCACTTCCCTCCCAACCCTCCCCTGCCCCCCTGCCCCTCTGCCAAGCCTGTGCCCAGCCTCCACCCAGGATGCGTGCAGAGGAAGAGTGGTGTGGATTAAGGGGGCATGGGCACTGGAGCAGAGACATGAGGCTGGGTGGCAGCTTTCAGGATTCGGGGGGTGAGGATGGGGGTGGGGGGGGGGGGGGGGATGTGACTGAAGGGAGGGTGGAGGGAACTCAAAATAGAAAGGGACACTGGGCCGGGCGCCCCGTCAGTCCATTAAGCAGGGGTGTCTAACATTCCATTTCCCTCACATTTCCTCCTAGCCCTAATCCTTTTATGCGAAACTCACTCAAGAGTAAGCATGTGTGAAATTGAGGACTCTCTAATACACATCGCATGGCCCCGGACTGGCCCCTTGGTCGCAGAGAGAAACCGTCAGAGGGGGTGGCTTTATGAAAACCGCGGTGGGCATAATTACATCATAATCAGCACTGACTTCTGACACCAACCCTCCCCTATCTATCAAAAAAACGGCTCCCCGTGCCACGGACAACCATATTAGGGCTCTTTGTCCAATGTGCTTGAGGATAGAGGGAAGGCTGGGTATTGGGGATGGAAAGGCTTCTTTTATGCCCTCTGATACAGTTTTGGAAACCCGCTTTTAATGGCTGTCGCGTATGCCAATGGAAATGTTTTTCATTCATTCAAAAGTGTTCAGTGACAGTGTCTCATCTCTCTCTCTAGTGCCAACATCCACCTCCTCCCTCAGTGATGTTTAATCTTCCCTGCCCACCTGGTCTCATCCAAGCCAAAGTGTCACACATCTTTCTAAACATCCCTTAGGTTTACATGAAGCATCCTCACTCTCTTTATCTGATCTTACTCAATGAATCTTACCGTCACTTTAACGAGGCTCCCTGCCCTCTAGGGTAAACCACTTAGTGAACATACTGAGTGTCCTCCATCCGTATTTATTTTTTTTTTCTCTCTGTTCGTGCGCCGTGAGTGTTCATCTTTACTAGTTCTCTGCTTCTGCATGTCAGAGTGTTCGTAACGTGCCCCTCTCCACACGAGAGCGATTGGCGAGTGTTCTCCTTTTGTTTGCCGAGTGCCGTGCGACTTCCCCCCACTGTGTGGTAATATGGCTATTTGCTCAGTCAATTTGCAGTTCTCAGTATCCCAAGCACATGCAAATACGTTGGCCCGACGTATGTTGCCGTGACAGTGGTTTACGTACGAACAGCTTGCAAACTACTCCAAACAGGAGCGTCGACAATAAGACCATCTATGGAGATGCCAGCCCTCCTCTAGGGAAGCCTCAAGGTAAATTTGAAGATCAACAGCTCCTGGACACAATTCTTCACAGTGTCAGCTACAACTATTCATAGAAAAAGTCAATAGGACTTTAAACTCTGGCCTAAATCACCAAGGTTTGCTTTTGAGTCACACCTCATTTAGTCATGCTTGTATTTTGTACTTTGTTTGTTCTGAGGCTAGCTGGTCTGTTTTCTGATGTGTGAGTAAGACTCAGAAGACAGGGCCAACTCACTGGAGCTCCTCTAACTCTCTGTCCTTCTGCTGCTCTCTCTCTCTCCAAGTCACTGGCATGTCGCTCCTGGGCAATGGAGGAAATGGGAGCAGGTAGTGGAACGAGGTTGAGAGATGAAGAGGAAACAAGGGCCACTGGCCTGCAGTCACCCTTCTCACTAGCACAGTGTTTGGGAGAGAGAAAGAGGGAGGGAGAGAGAGAGAGGGAGAGGGCACTCTTTTCTGTCTTCTTTGGGTGATTATCAGAGCCTCAGACACTTCGAACGGCAAGACAACAAACTTTAACCCCTAAAATTCGTCTTATCAAAGTATATCTGAGTTTTCTGTGTGTACGGATATAGGTCGGAATGTCACGCCAGAAGACATAAAAGAGCAAAAAAGAAAGAAAATGGAAAAGTAACCTCGAGCAATCAGCCCAAAAGCCCTTTGGCACAGTGGGTCACCAACTACAAAGAATACCCTCCTTTTCTCTAGGTCCTGAGAGGGGTTTTGATCAGCCGTCGGCCAGACTGTCCCCCAGGACATTGCACTCTGAATCGGAGACAAAGATAGCATCAGAGCCCCTGCGCCTCTCTCTGCACACTGCACGTTGACACTGATACCACTCCCAGGGGACAGGACAACACTGCCAACTAGATCTCGCCACGGAGGACCAAGGAGTTAGGCTATGGTCTCCTTGCCTTTGACCCTGACCTTGGGTGTCGAGGGGGGGGGGGCTTTGGGGGAGGGGGGAGGGGGGTGGAATCATTCCCTGCTGGAGGCCCTGTTCAGCCTGTGACTCTGTACTGCTCTCTCCTGTACTGGGTCCAGATAAGCTCCTTCTCCTCCTGGTCGCCTGGAGTCTGGAGTCTATCTCCGGCCATCCAGAAACCACCTCTGACTGAGGCTTAGCCCTATCCCAGCCAACAGCCTCTTTCTCCTTTCCTCCCCTCCAGCTCTCTCCACACTGCCCCCTGCTGCACAGGTGTCCTCTCTCTCTCTCTCTCTCTCTCTCTCTCTCTTTCTTTCTCTTTCTTTCTCTCTCTCTCACTCTCTGTCACTCTGGCTCTGGCTCGCCCCCACAGTTGCTAGGCAACATGTTCGGAGGACACCCACCTGCCTTCAGGCTTCAGTGGTCTGAATTTTGTCTTAATTGCAAATTGAGTGGGAGACGAATGTACGCCCCTTGAATGTGAAACAGATGCCGGCCCTGTCATCGGATGTTGGGGTAGGGGGGGCAACTAATCAGGAGACGGCTATGATCAGGTGACACACTGCACTGTCACCACTGTTGAAAAGATGTAGCAATTACCTCATTGTTCAGAGACAATACTGAGTCATTCACTTTGAATTTGGGATCACCCTGAACGCTAAACGTTAGACGCTAAACAATTTAAACAACACTGTCTTCTTTCAGATGCCACAGTGAAAAACATGCCATGTGTCCGCATGTCCAGACGCCCCCGTCCAAATTCAAAACAGCCCACCTTTTGCCAAATTCAATTACCTGCCCTGTGTACCAAATCCACTGGAGAGAACATTCCAGAAAAGGATGCTCATTTCAGTTCCTTTTGGGCAAAATCCCAGAAGAAATCTCCTTCAATTGAACAATGCACTTTTTCCTATTTAAAAAAAAAAGAAGAAGAGAAAGAAAATCAATATCTGGTTTCAATATATGGGGAGGTGAATCGATATTGCTAGCCATTCAGGGTGGTGGGGGTTGGGGGTTGGGGGGGGGGGTTCTCTCTTTTTCCTCTCCTTGGCAGTAAACAGAAACAATAGAATATGGTTATTACAGGGTCATGGATGCCTCCGCTGATGGAGACTCTGATTAGGTCCTTGTGTGACAATCACTCTTCAGCTTTACTCCCACTGATTCTTTTAACCTTTTCATGGCCTCTGTGCCAAAACAAACTCAATAGCATTCCTTTCTCCTTCTTCCCCCGACCCCCCCGCCAGCTTCTACGTGGTCGAATTCAAGGCTCATCAGATGGTGAATGAAGTCCGGATTTGATTTGTCACTTTCTCCATCTTTTCTTAATCCTCTCAGGGAAAGAGGACTCATACCCTTTCTATTTGTAGCCATGAATGGAAAAGGCTTCTTCCCAAAGAATGCAGCATTGAACTGACCGCTAGTGGATCTATGATGGTTTTCAAAAGAGGGTGTAAACAATCAATACAAAATAATATACTTCCTCTCATAACTGAGTTCATTTTAAATGTCTGTATAAAACGCAAGAAATGCGAATTTAGTCTGATGTCACTTCTATAAAGCTTCCACTAATCTGGTCTTGTTGGCAGCGTGAATGAAAGGGAGCCGGGTAAAGAGCGACATTTCGGAGTCGTGTGTTCAGTTTTCTCTGTTTGGCTAAGACCTCAACAAAGGAAATATCCAGAAAGTACACCTGAAATGGCTTTACGGCGGGGAGTCCGCACAGTTCCCATAATGCATAGCTTCATGATTTCTGAGTGTCGCATTGGGAGAGGAGCACAGGAAGGCACAGTAGGTATGTATGAAGATGTTTAGGTCTCCAACAGTTTCAGTGTCTTCAAGAAAAAAAGAAATTACTAACAAATTGCTGTAGGCTTGCACATAATTTAGAGTCTGGTGGCAATTTTATGACTTGCTAATGTTTCTAATTACATGCCTGCAAAGGGCTTAATTAATTGAGGGAGGTAAGGAGAGGGAGGAACGGAGATAGATGGAGAACGAGAAAAGGAAAGAATTCTGGGTGGGAAGAGTGGAAAGTTGTTGCCCGTGTTTGTTATCGTGGTTCCACTACATTGCTTTTTACTGCCTAAGGAGAATTTAGTGGCTCTCTATTTGCTCAAAGAAAATGCAAGTCTCCCGGAAATACGACCATTACGATCAACCCCTCACTGATACCTAATATTCCTTCTCTCCCCCCCGCATGACTTTGCCAAAGTGGCTGTAATCATATTATTGTAAATGTTGGCGCAGTTAATTGCATCGGGAGGGAAAATAGGTTCCGCTTGGTAGATTATGGAGAATTTTCTAAAGTTTGTTTCCCCACAGGAGAATTGAGACACTAATAATGGTTTGGGGAGGACGTGGAGGGGGGAGGAAGAGGTGAGGTGGGGGTTTGAGTAGGGGTGAGAAAAAAGAGAGAGAGAGAGTTAGAGAGAGAGAGAGAGAGAGAGAGAGAGAGAGTTAGAGAGAGAGAGTTAGAGAGAAAGAGGGTAGTAGAGAAACTAAAACACAAAATGCAAAAGTACCATTCCACCTTCGACCTGGATGGTGAAGCTTTACATTTACAAGGAAAGCCATCATTCAAAAGTCAAGTGTAGACAAGTATAGTGTTACACACAAATACACGCACACACACATACACGCACGTATGCACACATATACAAATCTGTGAAACGTAAATGAACAGAGGCTTTGTTGAAAGATGCAATGAGCTGCAATGATAGAGAAACTACAATCATAGTTGAAAGGGCACCTCCCTATCTCCCATGTGGGAATGTTCAATACTTCTTTTAACAAATAACTCATCAATATTGTCTAAACCATTATTTTTTAAGCCTTAATAATTTTACATGTTCATGTTCATTTTTTTTAAAGATATTCCTCTGTTGTCAGCACTGATACTTTCTGAACAAGCACAAAAGTGGAGTAGAAAGTATGATATTTAAACAAGTCAAAACAAAAACAAAATTTGTGCTTTGAAATATGAATTACATGAATGAAATACAAGCACTGTAAAATTATCCAAATACTGCTCAGTAGAATTTAGACTTTGTGTCCTCTTCACATATAACTCGGATGTCAGAGCTGGAGAGAGGGCACACATAAAAACACCTGAAATGCATATACCCCCCCTCTGCACACCCCGAGCCCTTTCCCAAATACCCCTAAAGGACTATTAGTCATTTTTGACCTCATTGCTGACTGTTTCCCAAAATGTTCATCAATATTGTCTAAACAATGAATAGGGAGCACGCGTGTGCATGTGCGTGTGCGTGTGCGTGTGTACGGGTGTGTGTGTGCGTGTGTGTGTGTACGGGTGTGTGTGTGCATGTTGTCAGCTGGTCGGTTAGAGGCCACAGTACCCTGTAGTATAGTCATGCAGCTGACCATCATCCTTCTGTTCTGCAGCCAAAAAACAAAAGAACAAAACTCATTATGATCCTTCATTCACACACACACAGGCACACACACACACACATGCACACGCTCCACTGACAACACAATCTCTCATAAGAAAAACAAGCCATGGCGGGGGGAGGAGGAGGAGGAGGAGCAGAGAGGAGAGAGAGAGAGAGAGAGAGAGAGAGAGAGAGAAAGACACGCAGGGAGAGAGAGAGAGAGCCGCTCACACTCATCCTGTCTGTCAACGCAGCAACGGCAGAGCAGTCCCATCAAATGGCGTCTGGGGCGATCCGTTGTCGGCCCTTTATCGTGTAAATTCAACACATGTTCCGTATAATTCTCTCTAACTGTGAGTAGGGGGTGGGGTGGGGGGGTTAAAGAGCTGGCTCCTCACTAAGAGATCAATGCTTCCTCATCTGCACGTTAGTCAGCCCCAGCCCATTTCAGGAGTGTTGGATACTTAAAGACAGCCTTAAGTGGAGAAGACCAAGAAAAACCGAAGGGGAAATGCGGTGGTTGTTAGGTAAACTTGTGTGAGGGGCCGGTGTTAAGATAGGGAGGAGAGTGGGATTATGTGTTGATAGATGAGGTGACAAACCTGACTGGCGTTTGAGTGAAACTCAGGGTGGATAAATATTAGTGAAATGAGAACAGAATCGGTCCTTGTTAGGTTTTTGTGCCCCCACTTCCTTTTGCCATGTTTCCAAACACACAGGCTGATTTTAGATTTTCTTTTACCCTTTTTTATTTTTTGGTCTAACAGTGTAAATATGTTTGCAAATGCCTGTAAAACTTTGTGATAATGAAACCTTTTTTAAAGGTCTGAACTTGTCTGAGTAATTATGCACCACACAGCATTTGTCTCAAGGTTCCTATTGTCTAAAACAGAATGATTTCCGTTTGGTTTTAGCATTTAAAAACCTTTCCTTGTTTGTCAGAGTTTCAATGAGCTGAGAAGGAAGTGTGTTGGTCTAACATGATGCCAGTGCCTGATCTCAGCCTGTGATTGGTCAGAGGACAGAATTAAGCATGTGTCTCCCAACAGGAGCTGTGGACAAACCTCATGGAAAAGACACCTTCTACCACCATAACAAACACCCTCTACTACTATGACAAACACCTTCTACTACCAAAACAAACACCTTCTACTACTGTGACAAACACCTACTACCATAACAAATACCTTCTACTACTGTGACAAACACCTACTACCATAACAAACACCTTCTACTACTGTGACAAACACCTACTACCATAACAAACACCTTCTACTATAACAAACCTCACTGGAAAGAACACCTTCTACTACTATAACAAACTGCTGACTAAAACTACTGATACTCTGCATGCTTCTGACCCTGCTCTCTCTCTCTCTCTCTCCCTCTCTCTCTCTCTTTCCTCTCACCATACATTTAATCCTTGTTGTGTTAGTTCTTTAGCGCTATTTCAGTATTTCTTAATGGTACAGAACTCCAATACTGAAAAATTGAAGAAACACTCTCTTTTTTTAGGTCTAGTTGTAGAGCTGTCTATTAAGTGGTATATACAGTATGATAACTTTAAAAAAAAAAAAAAAAAGCATTCAAAGCAAAAAATAAGAAATACCAGATAATGCTAAGGAAAGGATTTTGTAAGCTGCAAGAGTCTTGCTTTGAAACTGAAATAAAGTCAATTATGTCTCTCTGAGCAGAACATGAAGAAGATCACTATGTGACTGAAATTCATTATCTGTTTATTTTGTCATTGAAATAATCTGTCTTTTTATTATTACATTTTGTGTGCTAAAGGAAAGTTATGGGTGATGCAGTTATGATGTGTATTACACAGGGATTATAGAACAGAAAAGCAAATACTTACCTCCTTGGGAACAAAATATGTCCCTCTGTGTGTCTCCCTGTCTTTATAAACAGCTTTTAGTGCAGCCTTATGATGGTTCTTTTCAAACTATGTGGGTATTACATGGCCAAATATATTTTACATCAAGTTATCCTTCATATAATTAATATAATCATATATATCTGAACAGGACTGTTTTTTTCCCACAGTATTGCTGTGATTACTCCTCTGAGTGAAATGTATGTGTGTGTGTCTGTGAGCGTGTGTGTGTGTGTGTGTGTGTGTGTGTGTGTGTGTGTGTTGTGGGCTGAGAGCCTATGGAAATGAAGTGGAAAATGGCCATGATTAAACGTATGGGGGGTTAAATAGGAACGTCATACTCTGTACACACTATTACCCCTGCATTTCTCCACAGCTGTAGTATTTTTAATAAACTGTCATTTTGGATATCTGATTCTGCACTTGCTACATTTCATCTAGTTCAGCAAAGCCTCTCACAGCGAAGCCCATCAGTAACGGCCTGACTGAACCTACTGTATTTGACTCTAGCAGCAAAATGCCAAGAGAATGTACTACATCATTAAAAGGGGCACATGTACAGATCCTTTATACAAGTGTATACGTCATAGAAGTGTCCCTGATACAAACGTTCACATTAATTGTCAGGGGTTTTTTGATAATACACATCATATTTTTGTAAGAAATAAGAAATAAAGATGCCAAAGCCTTTTTTTGTAAAATGATGCTGCCACGAAAGACAAAGAAATCCTTTCAGTAAGTCCAAATGAAAAAGCAATTTTTTTTTTAAAACAGAAAGCATCTGTCTAGATTCATGTGTTAAACATTAAAGAGTAAAGTGACAGATGTGCATTTTTGAAAATATTTCTTTTTCTTTCTTTCTTTTTTTTTGAGGGTAAAAATATAATTTTGTTCGAGGATTTTGTGAACTATCAGTAACATCAAAAGCTCAGCCACGTGTTGTGACCTGACCACCTTGCTAGCACACACGTATTTCAATGACCAGAACAAGTGGCAGCAATTTTCTGTTTTCATTTGCTGACCACTTAACCATGTGCTCCCTTCTTCATAAACAAGACTCTCATCCAATACACACATAACACACACGCACAGACATATGCACACACACACATACACATACACAGACACCCCCACACACATAACACACAGAGACATAGGCACACACTCACAGAGAGAGAGAGACACACACACAGAGACAAACACACACACATAACACACACACAGACACATACACACACACAGACACCTCACACTCACAGATAACACACACAGAGCCATACGCGCACACAAACACACACACACACACAGACACACACACATTCACACATAAATGGATACATGCACACGCACACACACACACACATTCACACATATATGGATACGTGGATACACACACACACACACACACACACATACACACGCACATATGCACAAACAAACGTACACACACGACACCACTGATGGGTTGGACAGAATCTTCTGCACGTTTCCTTCACATAGACCACATAAATGACACCCTTATACAACTCTAATAAACGTGCACGCACTCGCACACATACACACCATATGCTCACACAGATACATCGCGCACACACACACACACACACACACACACAAATGCATGCGAACACACATGCAAATGCGCATCCACATTCATGCACACACATGTACACACCACAATACTTGGATTTGAACTTGTAAGTTATTTTTTCCCAATGTAAGGCTTAATGAAATGTGTACATGGAACTCTCTCTCTCTCTCTCTCTCTCTCTCTCTCACACACACACACGTATACACACGTATACACACACACGCGCACATTGCGATTTGGAAACTTGCCTTTATGTGCTTTGGACTGCTTAAATGTTTTCCTCCCTCTCTTATTCTTCCCTTTCTATCCTTTTATTTTGTCCAATTCATCCTGCAATTTCCTCTCCTACACCACCGCGTCGTGGCGGGCCTCCCGCGGCTTTGCGCGGGGTCCTTGAGGCGATAGCGTCTTTTCATGTCAAAGCCCTCAGGATCTGAGGGAAATCCTACAACTTGGCAAAAGCTGTGTGCCAGGCAACCGTGCCAGCGTCTGCCAGCATAGCTGTACTCTCTCTCTCTCTCTCTCTCTCTCTCTCTCTCTGTCGATTTATGTTTTTTTTTTTCTCTTTTTTTCCTCTCACACAAATTTCCACAGTTTTCTGGGGTTTTTTTTGTTTTTGTTTTTGTTCTTTTTTTTTTTCTTGCTTTTGATCATTGTAAAGGCCGAGATTTAGATTGTCCTTCATCTGCGGTCAAAATCAGATTCATAAATATATAAGAATAGAAGATACATAAGGGATTGATGGACCTCTGTATGTTTTCAAATGTGACGAAGGACAGAGGTTGGGTTGAGGTGTTTTACCCGTTTGCAATAACAATAAGTTAGCGCACCTAACCTCTTATTTTAAAGAATTTAAAGGCAGGAATTAACTGAGGTTTTTATATTGTTTGAAAAAAAAAGTAATCCATTGCTTATTAGCTCTTTTGAAAGTATATTTTAAGTTGAAACTAAATGATCTTTGACATTGTTTTGTGGGGTAGAACTCCAAAATTAGGTGTAAAACCAATTATCAAAGTATACACACCCATTAACATGGTACACAAATCATCATGTGTAAAGTTGTGGGTGGGTTAAATCATCATCTTTTCTCTTATGAAACAGATCTTTCAGTCAAGGTCCTCTGTAACACAGTCAGAGAAGTGGAGCTTGCTGGTGGCCAATCCTTGATCATGCTCCATAAGCATAAAATCACATACGCGTATTATATTACCAGTTGCGTATGATAAAAACATCATTTTCTTTCCGATCATACCTCCCCGCACATTTTCCTGGCGTCATCACATCCACAATCATGTCCGAGACCATCTGACGCTGTCGGAAAAAAAAAAACCCCTCTTGTTTCGCAGCGGTACGACAGACCTCCATCTCCGTCCTAACAGAGGAACTGCTGGCTCGGCATGTCACCATGCTGTTCTGGTCCAGGCGAGGCACCGTGGCAACCAAAGGAGGGGGTTATGAATGGGGGGGTGTGAGGCCAAGCCGCCCTCACCTTGAGCAGAGGTGACCCCACCCCCTCCTCCACAGGTGCCCTCTCCTGGCTCTTATCAGCGGGGCAGGCAGGAGCATAAAGGACCCTGGCATAAAGAGTGATGGGCTAGGGCACCTCCTACCATGCATTGCTCCGCACGCACCTCTCTACCGTCCTTTATGGAATCATTTGCATATTGCATAGGCTATGCTGTTTTTTTTTTTTCTTTTTTCTTTTTTATTGAGGTCGTTTTTATCAGTCCTCTATAGCTGTTCAACACAATAAATTTAGCTTACTTCAGGACGAGTCTGACCTTTTCTTTTCTTTTCTTTTCTTTTCTTCTTCTTTTTTTTTCTCTTTTATGCCACTCCATGTTGGAATTGCTCTTCTTGCCCTCCACTCTCCTTTGCTCTATCCGTTTCTCTTTTCGTTCCTGTCCATTTGTCTTTCAGTCACACACATGTCTCGGTCACCGCTGAGTGATCATTAAAATAACCTTAAGTAGTTCATGGTTTACAGATATTTGGTGCCACTGAATAAGCATATTTGAAACTGGGAATTGTTGGCCTTTGTCTGTAAGAGAATTTAAGGCCTGTTTTTTGGCCAGTCGTGTCAATTTGAAGAGGACTTCATGAGTCCCAGTACTGCACTGTTCTCTTTCCCCTTCCATCGTTTGGCTATGCATATAAAGCCTGCGTATTAGTGAGGCCACATCCAAACCCCAAATCTGCACCTGCAGCCCTCTGAGCTCCGCTGCACCGCTGATCCCAGCCCTGATCTTGGACAGCTGTTCTCTGGGATTAAGCCTCTTAAAAACAAACTCTTCCTCAGGCCTCTCCGCCATGCTCCGTACTGAGGTCTGGAGTAGAGCCCTGCCACTAATACCCCACTCCCTGGGGATGGAGACAACCCCTCCCGCCACCCCCCCCCCCCCCCCCCCCCCCCCCCCCCCCCCCACCATCACCCAACCCCACCAACACCACCCTCCGCAGAGCTTCTCTGAGACGGAGTCAGAGCCCAGCCGAAATGTAGCCCTGTCAGTATAAATCAGTCCCCTCTTTGGCTGAGGCTGTCTGACATGCCACATGTGCATGTAATCCAGGGTGAGAATGCTATGTCTCATTCCATTTAGGGTTAATGGTGGAGGGCAGGCTGTGTCGGCTAAGCAAGAAGACTTTTCAGCCGAAAAGACCTGAGGTGAGCAGAAATGTGAATTAGTAAAGGGGACTGTGTTGAAGGAAGGTAAGAGCTTCTAGCCTCTACCCCCCCCCCTCACTCCCTCCCTCCCTCCCTCCTTCCTTCCCTCCTTCCCTCCCTCCCTCCAGGTGATGTACACCCCCCTCAAAGTCCACACATGCACAATTACAGAGTGTGTGGGGGTCATCCTTGCAGATTAACTGAGAAAACTCCATCCAAAAGAAGCCGGCATAGGCACATCTATCACGGATGGAACACGGTCACGCTAAACGTGTCTATTTGCATCCCCTTCTTCTGAACGAGGGGACAAAAATATCCATCTCTCTTGTGTTTGACAGCACACATTAAAACGCTGAGCGCGAGGAGAGAGCAGAATGAAGGAGGAACTTGTTTCTCTCACTGTTGTGACAAGCGAATGCAAATAGACTTGCTTTACCCCTGGAGAAAAAGAGAGAGAAGGAAAGGCTGAGGTTGGGGGAGAAAACAGGAGAAATGGTAGCAGAGAGAGAGAGAGAGAAGAGACCAGTCCAGTCAACAGGGCAAATTATAAAGGAAGGAATTTCTACCTATTCTCATTTTTAAAAAGAGAGAGAGAGAGAGAGAGAGAGAGAGAGAAAAAATGCTCTTTCACTTACACTCACACCCTCACAATATTATATCAATAATTGCAAGAAAAAAATTAAAAAAGTAAAACAATGAGCTTGCCTGAGGCTTCCATCCCTCAAATCAGTCTATGCATTTTAAAAGAAGGTCACTTTTTTTTTTTTCCTCTCTCCTCTCTTTGGATCGGTGACACGTACACGAAAGGAGCAGCTGACCTGAGTGTGAATTTATAGTGTTCATTAATAGGATATTATGCCATATGCTCTCTCCACTGTCTTATTTCAATGCTTGGCACTGACTTGAGAATTTGTAATTAGTGACGGTATAATGAGAGTATTGGAGGGGCTAATATGGGGTGGGGGCGTGTGTGTGTGGGGGGGTGGAGATAGGGGGGGTGGGGGGTGCTGGTAAGGAGTGTAAGAAGAAGAAATAGAATTGCTCACTGTACTGTTAAGATCAGAGATGAAGGCTGGCAGAAAAAAAAAAGGCGATGTGGTACTGCCGCAATACACGGGTTCTCCTCCACGCCCCAACGCCACCATCGCTGGTTGTTCTCCGTCGCCGTGACGACTGCTCCACCCTCAGCCCTCAGCCGAGGATCGTCCGCGCTACGCTTCTGATGCTGCCGGGCAGGCCTCACCATCACTAATTCGCTCTCGTACGACGATCTTCATGGGAGGCTCTGAAGGACGAACGCGCTACGCCGTGTTGTGGAAGTTCTCTCTGCTGGTCTTTCCAGCGCTTTGTCTACCCATCAGAAATTACGCTGACTGAGTTAAAACTCTGACTGCACCAATATATAAACCCAACACGCGAGTATGTTCTCCAGATGTGGCTGTAAACAACAACAACAACAACAACAACAACAACAGTGACGGCAATTGTAATGTACATTTTATCAAGACCATTTTCATAAAGGGCATCACTCAGCATCAGTGTATCAGGGCACACAATGAGAGTGGAATTACGGAGAACATGGGGAATGTAATCAACGTCTGGTTGGAACACCGTGCCCAGGACAGTCAATCACAGAAGGCTAATCACACGCCGACACGTTGCTGTAATTCATCCCCTGGAATGGCAAAAAACGCATTTGACTGAGTCTGTGAGCAGTTTGCCACTTTACTCCCCTCCATACAATGCATGCCCATGACATTATCATTATGCATATCTCCCTTTAAAAAAAAAAAAAAAGAAAAAAAGGAAAAAAAGGAAAAGTCTGATTAGTTAGAAAAGTTCTAGACTGGAGAGCCGTGGCTAGCCGATATAAATTCCTCTCCGCCCGACATTGCACATAAATATTCAATAAATTAGCCGGGGCCCCCGTTTTTAGAGATTGATCAGTTCTCTCTCTGCCTCTCGCTGACAGGCAATGTTGGCGCTAAAATATTAATGCTGACAAATTAGGGAATTCTGAGTAAATGATGTGACAGGGTACAGCTTCAGTCAAATTTACTCCCTTGGCACGGGAGCGATGGGTATGTGTGTGCGTGTGTGTATGTGTGCTTGTGTGTGTGTGTGTGTGTGTGTGTGCGCGCATGTGTGTGTGTGCTTGCGTGTGTGTGACATTCGGTAACACGATAATACACTCGTGATCCCCCACACCCCTCCTCATCTTCCTCCTTTCAGAATGACATTCATTATTTTATCATTAAGAACGGAGTTGTTCTTTCTCTCCCCCTGCCCTGGCACGAAAAAGAAAAGGAACAAAGAGAGAAAATTAACCTCGCCAAGTCTTAAATCCACCCTTGTCTTCAACCCTCACCTCATGTTAATGTGAGCAGGGAACTTATTGTAATTGGGGTTGTGGACCATACAAAAAAAAAGAGAGAATGCTCCACCCCAATTTTAACCTCTTGACTTCTAAAACCTGGGGAAAGGTACGTTTGTACGAGTATGTGTAAATGCATTGGGGGGGGGGGGGCGTGCTCCTGGGATCTCGGCTGGAAAATCGCTGCATTTGCAGAATGGGTTCTGACAGAACCCCCTGGGATACACACACACACCTGACCGTGTGCAGGCAGGTGGGACGATTCGTCTGGGAAGGGTACAGGGGAGATGGAAGTGAGGTCTGGAGTCAAGGAGAGCATTTTTTCACTATGAGAAAAAAAAACAAAAAGCTATCAGAGCCATGGTACCTGAACTAATCACCTATAACAATTCACTGACATGTTACAGTCAAGATTTGACATCATTTACTAAACACTGGAAATAACATCATTTACCGAACTCCAGACGTTAAAATAGCATCTTATGAATCTGGGGACCACTCTGCTGACTCCTTATCTTTTGCCAACACTAAAAAAGCATTACCCTGTCTTCACCGCACTCATCAATACAGAAGCGATCGGGAAACCAGTCAAGTCTCAGCTTTCCAACAATTTCCAAACACTCATTGGAAAAACCAGCAAGAGACATCTGTATTACATAATGATGCTGAGGAGGACAGAAGATGTTTGTTGTGTTTTTTTTTTTTTAAATATGCACAGGCTTTGAGATTGACCCGTGCAGTGAAGTGGCAATGCGAGAGAGGAATGCCTCCACTCAGCAATAAAGCCTGCTTCATCTAGAGGAGTTCAGCCCATAATGGATGGGTTCCTTTGGTGGGAATCGATAATATCGGTGAGGGATCACCCGTCGCCAGACAGCGAAAGATGAGCCCTCCTTTCTCCTCTGTCAATACCCCAATGTGGATCCCCTCACCTCCTCCTTTAGCTCCTGGGCTTAGATCAGCACTCTTCTTTGTGTCTCTCTTTTTTACATTCTGTTATTTTTTTTTTTAATCTTCTAGCCCAAAGGCCTCACAAGGTACCTTGAGTCTTTCGTGGTATCACTGAATCCTTTACACAGTCTGGCATCTCAGCCAAGAATGGAAATGTATCTGACCCGAATGAGGGGTTCTTTAAGATGAAATGAGGATAAAGTAAAAGGTAAAATCTGTTTCCATGCCATAAGGTGTCCGAACCTCTGAGGTCGAAAGACCTATGCATAGTTCCATGTATTTCTATCTTTTTCTCTCTCTCATCCTCTTTTTCTCTGTCTATCACTGTCTCTATGTGTCAGTTTCTCTCTCTCTCTCTCTCCGTCTTTCTCTCTACCTCTGGCCAGCGATGAAACTGATGGTAAGGACAACGTCCGTTAATACCCTAGTGTTGCGGTGTGTCTGACGTGAAGCTGGTGTCATTTGCATCTGGTTTGTGGGCCTAAACCAAGGCATTCACTTCTGGGATGCTTTTGACACTGGAGGCCCTGGAGACAAGTCACCAAAACTTGAGC
The DNA here is from genome assembly GCF_902362185.1 of Chanos chanos. Classification (NCBI taxonomy): domain Eukaryota; kingdom Metazoa; phylum Chordata; class Actinopteri; order Gonorynchiformes; family Chanidae; genus Chanos; species Chanos chanos. The sequence goes on along the minus strand of NC_044500.1, from coordinate 18,596,905 downwards.
AGAGACAGAGAGAGAGAGAGAGAGAGAGAGAGAGAGAGAAAGCCCATGCTGTCTTGTCAAGGGTGCTGATGAGTGGAAATAGACCTCTCAAATACGCTCTTAATGCAATCACTTCTACACCATCCGCCTGGCATCTTTGATGCTCGCTGTTTTTGTAAGTTTTGGAGCAAATTACTCCGTCAGAACCGGAGGCACCCGCCTGTCAAGTGTGAAGGGGAGGGTGATGTCGCCCCGACAGGTGACTGACAAGGAGGCACAGGGGGGAAAAACAAGACGATGAGGAGAAGGGGAGGAGGAGGAGAAGGGAAATGGGGGAGAAAGAAAAAGGGTGGGTGATGGGGAGCTTTTTTTTTTTTTTACCCAGCGTCCCCTGGGCGCCACAGTATCAGTCAATCTGAGGGCTAATTCGTGTCAGAGCTTGTATCCTATCTCCTTGAGAGGCGAGCAGAAGGTTGATAAAAATTGAAGTGGAATTGAAGTTGGATGCACAGGAGGATAGGAACAACAATGGTAGAGAGAGATGGGCTTGGATTCCCGATGCACTTTTCTCCTCTTTCAAGAGGACACCTATGACCTTGAGCTTGTCCTTGCCATTCACTACCTCCCTCTTCACTGCATGTATAGGGTCTCACACTTTCATTGTTGTCGTTTGCTTGTTTGCCTCCTCCTTGCATTTTGATGTTTGGTCTCAACCATTGACTATACCCAACAGGCCTGCAGTATAAATTACTATAGAAACTTGCTGAAGTTGTGGACGCAGGTTTGGATAACCAAGTCCTTTTGGAAAAATATCACTTATTAGTAAAATTGCCTACTGGTCGGTAATTGATTCATAGGGTTTCATGGAGTGCTTCCAGAGAGGATGTACCTGATTGTTGGATATCAATAGATTTTTGAGGATTGACTGAGTAACACTCCAACCAAGCATCTCCATAAGACGTCTCTTACCACAGTTTTTAATTAGTGAGGTTGCTATACAGATAAAATACAGTATGCATAAATGCATCAAGTATGCTGGGTGTACATTTCACTAGAAAGCAAAGGTGGAGTAATTTGCCAATTTCAAAACAGAAGTGGATTCAAACTATTTTTCTTCATTGTAAAGATGTAATTTACTTAGCAGATTTGTCCTCATTTAGAGGGATTTGTGAGCAGATCTCCAAGGTCTTCTACCCGCCCTCTTTAAAATATGCGGCGTTCTTTGTGAATTTGGAGAGAAACTGAAGACAGTCTGTTGCACACCACCTCCTCCTCCACCTCCTGCTCTGCTGCGCAAGGTCTGATTAAACAAGACGCTAGCATACGTGTTATCAGGGAGGCACCAGCAGGTGCCAACAGGTATTTTTGTTCTTTTTTTTAGAGGGAGGCTTTGAAAGCATGCCTGCTAGGTAATGGTACCTAAACAGCTGCTAACAAAAAGCTTTACACACACCCCCCCCCCCCCCCCCCCCAACCTGAACCCCACCCTACCCAAACCACAAGCATGGTACTTTAGCTTCGAAATGCAAGAGAATAAGTAAGTAAATTAATCATTGGAATTTTGAGAATTGGCACACACCAAACACGAAAATCTCAAGCCAGAATTATTAGGAGGATTGTCTGAGTGCATTTGAGGTTTTTGAAAATACTGCTTGAATCTGTGTAACGTGGGAGAAACACCACTGTTGTAGCAGTCTATTTGCACACAAGTCATTTGAGTTTGGATCCCCTTACAGGTAAGTTGTTTTTTTTTTGTACTTCAGGGACATGAAATTAAGAAATGAAAAAAGTGAAGTTTCTCTGCCCTTTCATAGGCCTAAACAAATGTAGAATGCATTAAATGAATTCACTGCTTTTTCTAACATTAATGCTAGTGATGTACATCTTTGAAATGTAAAATTGGACATCTAGGGCTAGTTTCCCAAACAAAAATGAAAACCAATCTTGTCCTAGATAACAGTGCACTGTACATACATAATGTATATTCATATATGTATTTTCACCTACATCTAACCTCAATCCAGATCAGAATGTCAGAGGCCACTGTTAAAGTTATCGTGATGGTGGTAAACTTCACACTTACATGGTGTCGTATTTAATTTTGATTTGAAATGAAAAGAGTTATTTCATTCTTCATTACAGGACGATTTCTTAAGGAATGTGTGGTGACCTTACATTTAAGACAATCTGTGAGAGCAGCGAGGGTCCAAACCAATGACTGACAAAGCCCGCTTCTCTCAGTGCAGGCGGACATAAGCATTCCCAAGCAATTCTCTAAAAGATTAATCCAGTCTGCTCCCTCAGCTTTAAAATAGACTTTAAAAATAAACTTCTGCCCCAGACATAGATCACAATTAACACTGTCTCGTATCCTTTCTAAATGCAGAAACAAGCTCAACTCAGACAGCAACACTGGGGTGGCCTGCCGGTCATAGAAATCAATGATACAGACACACGTCTGTCTGATCTCATTCTTATCACTTGATGTTATGATTTTCCTGCTGTTGTCTTCCTCCTCAGTATGCAAATTTAAGGGTAAATATTTGTTGATTACTCAGCAATAGGTTCTGCATGTACTCAAATTGCTGGGGTGAGAAGATGAATGGAGTGATATCAGACAATGTACAAATTGCCAGTGTGAGAATTCTCATTCATTTTACATTTATGTGCCCGAGCCTTCAATTAAGATGCCATCACAGAAACCAAGGTTTCCATTAATATCATATGCCCACACACAAGCACACGCACACACACACACACAAACACATGGACACACACACACACACACACACACACACACACACCACACATACGCATGTATAACGTGGAGTTTTAACAGCACTCATCTTTCTATTAATAATAACGGATTATGAGATTTGCCATTCCCACTTTACCCGAACAACTGTAAAAACAGAGAGCAGGAAGAGCGAGTTGTGTCTCGTCTGCCCCCCCCCCCATCTGCTAGTCCCCTTCCTCACATGTCCTCCTCCTCCCCCCTCCCCCCTCCCCCTGACTCTCCCTTACTCCCACTAAAACATGAATAGGGAGCTGTGGCTTGGCATATTTTAAAGCGTGCACGATGTTTTGTGAGTGTCAGAAGACCAAATAAGACCAGAATATTTTAAGGAAATTAAAGTTCAAGGCTTTGTGCTTTACAGGGACCCCTTTCACTTCAAACGTCTCTGAAATCTGTGTATTTGCATAAAATCAGGATTGAGGTGGATGACACGGTGCCTGCATGATATTGAGTCTTTCAGTGTGTTTTGTATTTTTGGTGCCAGTAAATACTGTTTTGTGGACTGGCCCATTTATATTGAGTATTGTAGGAGGGGCAAAAACATAAACAGAATGTTTGGTTATACTTTACTTGGATGGTCCACCCACAGAGGGTTTATAAAGTACATGTGACATTCATGAGCATACCTACATATTATCAGAATAATTTAGTTGAACTTGAACTACAGTTAGGGTTAGGGTTAAAGTTAGGGTTAGGGTCAACCTAAGCTATACAAATGTTCAACAGCCTAATGTATATACACATATTCAACAAACAATTAGTAAACCATTTCATGAATCTTGTTGAATATTCTAATGTTCAACAACGTATATACGAATGGTTGAATCTAAACTAAGCTGCAGCTTATTCAACACGTTGAACTCTTACAAATACCCTGTAACCCCTCTGTGGGCGGACTATCCAAGTAAAGTGTTACCGATTGCCTTAAAGTTCTTTTTTTGAATCCATGTTGAATAGTTACAAAAACAGAGTAAAAAACTGCCCAGGGAAGATGCTGGATGCTGGTAAGTGTTTGGATAGGACAAAGTGTCAAAATCCTGATAGGTACCACCTGTATCCCATCTCTCCCTTGCCGTCCAGAAAGGCAGCTGTTCTAGCTTTAGGACTGGGAAGAAAAACCACAATAACCTTCTCTTCCACAGTGACCTTTGACACTTTGACTCTCAGCTGTCGTGCAGTGTCATGGCTGGGATATGGGGTTGTTGAACGCTTCACCTGAAGCGCAGACAAATAAATGATCTTCTATTGTGCTAGAGGAGGAAAAGGTGTAGACAAAATCCACAAATGATGTCCAGGATTTGTGAGCAAAGCTTATGAATGACAAAAAATACCCGTCTCGTCTTTTAAAAAAAAAAAAAAAAATCATTCCTCTTAGCCAGGATGATGGAGAGTCTAAAACATGCTATTGATTTTTTTTTCCTTCTCTTCCCTCTCATATGGAGGATCAGGCTTCCAATTCAGGAGCAGAGGCTTTTGTGTGCTAAAATGTGGCTAAATGCTTTGTGGACAAAAAAAGATTTTTTTCGGTGTGTGTGTGTGTGTGTGTGTGTCGGGGAGGAGGGGGGGGGGGGGCGTTGAATTAGATGTAGCACTGAACAGGTTGTCCCTCCAAAAAGATGGGCTCCATGCATTGAATTCTGGGTCTGGTTCTCATCCTCTGGTCTGGGCCCAATTGTTTGCAAAAGAGATCAGGGAAACGGCTGATGGACAGATAAAGGAACCTCTGGGTGCAAACAACAAAAAAAATAGGGGTGGGGGGTAGGGGGGTGAGGATGATATTGGGCATGAGTTCTGGAGCGGTGATGGGAGGGGGATTCATGACTACGAGGAGCTTTGACATCTGGTAAAATGGCATTCTGCGGCTTTTTCACAGCCAGAGGGCAGAGCCAAACGGGATGGCACCGCCGCCCATAAACTAGGCAACAGACTACAGAATACCCCAAAACTGACAAGTGAAGCAGAGACGGAGTGTGGAGGCCAGGCAACAGCAGAGGAAAAGTGACAAACGCCAATAAAGAAGGCTATCCACATCCTAACATCCGAACACTGTGAGTCAAGTAGAAATACACATCTCTCTATCTATGGATAGAGAGGATAGATAGATAGATAGATAGATAGATAGATAGATAGATAGATAGATAGATAGATAGATAGATAGATAGATATTGGCAAACAAATAAGAAACTGAAACAAAAAATGTAAATGTGTACAGCCTTTTTTTATGTGAAAAGCCATGTTAAATTCCAAGGGTTTTATTATTACCTGCTGAAGGTCTTTTGAAGAAAAAGAACGTTTCTCCAATGCATGCCGCCTGGGCCTGTTATGTCCTACCAACATTTAGGAAGAAAACACACAAACACACGTACACACACACACACACACACACACACACAAACAGTCCCATCTTCAGGACAAAAGAGAGAGAGAGGAGGGGAGAGAAGGACAGGAGGATTTTTGGCAAACAGAGTGCTGATTAAAACAAACAGTGGCATGTTGCTGGAGGGTAGAGACAGACAGGGCGAACAGGTCGCAGCAGCAGGACACCCCAACAGAGCCGTTCAACACACTACTCACCCGCTGTGTCTGAGTCTCCAAGACCAGACCCACGCTCAGAGCCTCTAAAGCTTCCAAACCACAAACAAAACCGCAGTCTCAAAGTAAAAGTACTATCGCTGTTAAAGGTAAATCATCCTTTTCTCATTTGGAAGGTTAAACCCCGTTCAGTTTACCAGTCGAAGAGCGCCAGTGACATCATCACCATGGCAACTGAAAAAGCCAACCAGCCAACTAGCATGTATTCTTGGTCAGTTAGAAAGCGCCATCTCTCTGCGTTCTTTTCCGTCTCTCTCACTCTCCTCCATGATATCGGATATCTTCACTTGCAAATTCCTTAAGACCTCTGGGAAACGAGTGTGGCAGAAAGTTCCAGACACAGTGATGGGTTGTCTGCGCACATGTTACTCTGAGTCACTGATTCTCCCCTTTGCCCCTAACAGACACAAGGCTAATCCAGATCTCTCCTTTTTTCTCATGAGGAATTTCTGACACAAACATCCCTTGAAATGGTCCCTCTTTGATGAAGATGTTTTTTTTTTTCTCAAAGCATTTCTCTGGAATTGTAGAAATATCAAAACTTAGTCCTATTTTGTTTTAGAGGTCACACAGCATCATTCAAGGCATTGTGAAATAGAAATTACTTCATCTTTCTGAGCCACACTTGCAAAAACCTCAGATTTTTACGCGTCTGCCACCCAGCTTCACTTCTCAAATGACCTCTGATAAAAAACGGACTAAACACATGCTTTTTCTCTAGGCCCGACACAATTTCGTCTCATACTCACAAAAATGAGAGATGCCAGCTCAGCTAAGTTAGTCACATTGTCTTCATGCAAGCTAAATATGAATGTATATGAGCATGTGTAACTCAGTTCGCTACATATACTCTTTATTACAACCTTGAGGAGTATCAGGGCCATTCACAACCCAGAAGAGAGGGGAATCTGAGAGTGCAAAGTGAGGAACGGTGAACGGACCAAGGAATGTTGGTGTCTCACTTGGCTGATGGCTGCCAGTCGTCTGGGTCCAGAACGAGTCTTAATGTCTTGGCTGAAAACACCAGAGGATCCTGCCAAGATTAAGTACCCCATCTCCAGGCATTTACGGAGCATGTGAAAGCACTCTCAAAGGCCTCGTTCTCTCCTTCTCTAATTGAATTAGGCATTTTCCCAGTGAGGGCTGGGGTTTTTTTTGACACCAAAGGCCTTGTGTGTGCCCACAGTGTTAAGACTAAAGCCCATCTTCTCCACACACTAACACTCCAATAAACATCTGATGAGACTAGCTCAGCCAGGATCCCATGACATCACCAGAGAAATATCAGAGCTGCCACCAGCCAATCAGAGATCAGCTAAAGGCAGTGCGGGTCATTACCCTGATGATGTCATTCCTGAGGTCTTTACAGCCGATGAAGAGATAAGCAGCTATTGGTGCATTGCGTACCACTTGACCTTCATCACTGAAGTTCATTGAACTTCATAAACAGGACATTCTGAGTCGTTATGACAGAGGAATGAAAAGACAAAGGTAATCTTCATCGTTCTTCCTTGAGAGTGTTTTTTTTTTTTTTTGTGAAGTAACATAACTAACAGTGCTTGAAAGAAAATTATTATGTGTAGCATTCACATACATAAATTTAAACTGCCTAAGTTTAAACTGCCTAAGTCATTGCTGGTTACTATAAGTGATTAACAGAGGAAGAAATTAAAAAACTACCCAAAAACAGCAACTACTCTCAGAATCTTCAGAGCTGTCTCTCCTTCTCAGACTTCCATCTGTAAAGCCACAAGATCACATTATCTGCGTTCAATTGACCCGATGATTTTTGCTTGGTGCTTATTGAATAACTGTTGTGCTGCATTTCCCTATTGGTCTGAATTGGGTTTAACCCCTGAGCTCCTCCAGCAGCCTGACTCCAGCCACAGGTCAAGAGGCAAGACCTCAGTGACATCAGGTAGAGAACTTCTCTGACTCGCTCATGACCTTGAAGAGAGAAGTCAGCCGAACAAACTCCCCAGATTCAGACAGAGAAAGAGAGAGAGAGAGAGAGAGAAAGAGAGAGAGAGAGAGAGGAAGAAAGAGAGAGAGTGAGAGAGAGAGAGAGAGAGAGAGAGGGAAAGAGAGAGAGAAAGAGAGAGAGAGAGAGAGAAAGAGAGAGAGAGAGAGAGAGAAAGCCCTGAACTGACAACAAACCCCACCATCCCCGTCTGCTTTCCCGATTAAATATCCTGCCGTATTTACATGAGGCTTTTATAAACAGGCCCGGGCATTTGGCTGCAGCTCCACGGAAACACAATCCGTCTGCCACTTATCTGAGGGATTACTGCACCAGGGCCAGCTACCGCAGATTAAAGACAAAGGAGAAATTAAAATGAGGGCTATCAACAAACAGAAAGACAACACAACAGGGGGAGGTGATCCAATTTCAACGATAACCTAACGACCCTCTGTGGTGGAATGCATACTCTGAGAACAGAGGACTGACAGAAGGGAAAACACAAACATATCCCTTTCCTGAGTCTAAGATTCAAAGTTTGCATATGGCCAGATATATACAAGACATAGGACAGTTTTGTTGTCTTCTAATTGCATACACAAATGTACATATGTTTTCCTAAATGAGCCAACTACTTGTTAAGAAGGTTTTTAATTGTTAATTAATAAGTGCTGTTTGGAGAAAGCATGTAAAACTCTCAGTAACAGTTGTAACAGAGCAGCAGAAGTAGGTTACCTATTGTCCTTAAGGAATGAACAAATGGAGTTCGTAATATCGGCTATAAATGAGAGAAATGTCAGTGTCAGACCTTCAAGCCAAAAACATCAGACATCTTCCCATCTGTTACAGCCTACATCATCATCATATTCATCATTATCATTTTCTGCTTAATCAAAATCCTCAGCTTTAGTCCTCAGTGAACGTAAAAGACTTTTTTTTTTCTGAAGCTCCTTACATGTTCAAATGTAACTGGTAGGAACTGGAGGATTCACTGGCACGTATTAGGAAATATTACCAAAATGCCAAGTGTTTCAAGTCACTGTTTCCACCTGAACCTGCACTGTCTTTGTACACTGGGTAAGACTTTCCAGAGCTCAGTGGGTGAATTTCATATAGTTTAAGGCTTCATATAGTTTAAGGAATTTCATTATAGTTTAAGGCTGTCCAGGAGAAAGTGAACAGAGACGGTGATGTAAGGTTGCTGTAAGCTACAGCGATATCATTAAGGGCAAGTAAATCTCAGCTGTAGAGCCATGGAAACCATCAGGAGAGCAAGAGAGGGACAGAGTGAGAGAGAGAAAGATAGAGAGCGAGAGCGAGAGAGAGGGAGTGAGAGATCAGCGTGCCCCCCGAACGTGCCCTCCCTGCTTGCGGCGGACAGTCGTGAACCTCAACTTTACTTTGTCAAATCCTTCCTGAGCTCATTACCGCCCTGCTCCTCTGCCTCGTGTTAATTGAAGCCACATTTAACGATGCTACTCGCCCGCTCTATAAAAGCAGGGGACTTGTCATTTTCTCTCCGTCCTGGCTCTCCCTCCAGCAACACAGGTAATTGAATTGTGGCAGGGCGCTTTGTAAGCTGCCTTGTTTTAATAACTTTTCTAGATTACGGTTAATAAGTGTGCCCTAAAATGTTCTTTTAGTGTGGCCAGGGAGAATGAGCAAGGGCGAACTGTGATAATATAAAAACGAGAAGGAGAAATTTTCAGCCTCCCGCTTTTGGGCACAAGATTTAATCATGGGGCGCTTTGGCTTGTCTGGACACAGAGTTAAATTAACAGACAGGAAGGAGAGGAAAGGAGTTAAAATCACTCCCGTGTGACGACAGCTCAGCAGCGAGATTACTGACTAACAGGCTGACCCTCTACTGCTGTTCTATCTTCTTTTTTTTTTTTTCACATGATGAAAAATGGTAAAAATACCCCATGCTTCACCCACTTACTGACTTTTTTCAAAGAGTCAAACGAAGCGATGGTAATGATGTTAAGCTAGCTTGAGCTTTTTTTTTTTTTTAATATTTATTTTGCTGTGCTCTGAAGGCAGCTGTCCTCTTTGAGCCAGAGGTGAGACTTTATCAGTCAACACTGCTGTGGAGGGCTCACTGTGGCCAGGTGACTAATCAGCCCATCTGCCCTGGCTTAGCTAGACTGCAGAGCAAGGGGAAACAGTCAGGGTGGAGAGAGAGAGAGACAGACAGACAGACAGACAGACAGACTTTTAAAACAAATCCAGCTGACTACAGGTATACCTGGAGAAAACTGTTTTGTTTTTTGGGTTTTTTTTTTTTTTGTTGCTTTTTCTGCATTGAAGGACCTAGTTCAAACTTAGCCCAACATGTAGATCATGAACAAGCTTATTGAACCCAAAATATTGCATTTAGGTCTGGTGTTCTGACAATATCATTCTTCAGACAATTCCACCAGCTGTGCTGCTTATTTAGTAAGACTGGTAGTCAAATTTAAAAGAGAAGCAAAAAATGACCAAAGACTAACATGAGCACGGAAAACTACATTTATACAGACAATATTTACCGACAAAGCATAAGTCATGGTCGCTTAACTCCAGTTTCCAACTGGGTACAATATACTCTAAAACAAGAGTTTAAAACAAGAGCACGAAACATAAAAATATATGATATCAAAAAACTATCGTATCCAATTTTAGTGTGTTTATTGCAAACGAACTTGAGTACATCCTGTGTACAAAAAGGGTCAAAATAAAAGCGAGAGTGAAAACGAGAGCAGAAGACGACAATATAGAGTATGAAGAAAATGAAGGCGGGAGAGTGAAAGAGAGAGAGAGAGAGAGAGAAAGAAAGAGAGAGAGAGAGAGAGGGAAAGAAAGAGAGAGGGAGGGAGGGAGAGTGTGAGGATGAGTGGTAGGTCCTGATCAGCAGTCAGCAGGGGAAAAAGCAGCGTGTCAGTGCTGACTTCCTGCAGACAGACAGCCATTTGCATAATATTGTGTGTTGTCAGAAGGGACTGACGGCCAGCACAGGTAGTTACTCTGGGGTCCCATTCGGACAACCTCCCGCCCCCACCCACCGACACCACTATCCCCAGCAGTTTGCTTTGACCAGTACCCCCACCCCCGCGCCCCTTTCTGCTCATCACTAAACTGGACAGGTGGCATCTTCCCCAGGCCTGTGATTACCATGTCAACGTCTTTACATGTCGCCCTGAAAGAAAAAAAAGGAGAAAACGCCGCACGAATCTACATATACATATAAATGTAAATGCATCCCGCTCACCTTAATGCACCTACGTCGACACGCTGACAGCTGGGATTGATTCAGAGTCATCACCTCAACGTCCACCCCCTCCCTTAACGGAGACGCCCAACGAAATTAGCTCCTCTGCCAAACCCTTAACATCCACGCTCTTGCTCTGCTCTTTGGATGTTAATGATGGAGTGACACCAAGAAAAAGTAAACTTTCAAAACATTACTTTTTTTTTTTTTCCCCCAGAGCAAGTGTTTTAGCTCTGTTTATAGCTATTTGTATTCTGTGACTCCTCACAGACAAGAGTTTGTGAAACGGCTGATTCGATGATGGTCTTTGGTGATTGAAGCAACATAGCAGTTTCCAGGATTCAAAAACTGCTCTCTGGCCAATACTCCCAAGTCCCTCCAAATGATTGATTTGGAAATAATGCGACAACCATTCTGAGAACACGCTCTTCATTGACAAAACAGTTATTGATGTTTCAGCCCACACTAAGCACCAGATGAGGCCTTTGGTGCACCAGGGAGGATTCCTCAGGTCCCCCCTGCTTTACTGTTTGTCTCTCTGTTTTATTTAGCTTACAAATACCGGCTTTGTGCTGATTTTTGTTTTAAAAATTGGACCTCCCCACTGACATTCTAATGAAATGGTATGTGTTTGATACTTTGCTTCTGCTTCTAAGAAGGTCTTCATCTTTGCTCTGATTGGTCCCTTTGCCCCCAGCAAGCAGATCACACATAGTAAATGAGAGGGACAAACTGGAAAAGAGCTGACTTTTTCATCTGCCCTGACACATGCAGAACGATGATGTCTTTTCTTTAGCCTTTCTGCATGATCTCCATCAGTTCCTTCATTTCGGCTAGGACTTTCACATCTCCACTGCTGGTGCTGGCAGACATCCAGTCCTGGAAGTGTGCGAATTACATTTGAGAGTGATCAAATGGGCAACCATTAGGGGTGTAGAGTAAATGTAGTTTGGTGATTTTATGCTATTGAACCATTTAATGTTCGGACTCTGAGAGAGCAAACTCATAAGAGTGTGTTCATCCCATTTCCCCTCCACTCATCCAATCAGGACTCTGACTCTGAGAAAAAGAGAGAGGAAAATATTACAGAGAGAGCAAGAGAGGGAGAGAGAGAGAGAGAGAGAGAGAGAGCGCGCGAGGAGACATCACAGTTTTGTGTTAGGAAGGGTAGAGAGAGAGTGATTAGCTTGACCTGAGTGAGTGGTCTGGGGTCAGTGTATGTGCCAGCGAGAGTGTTGGACGGCGGGTGAACTTAGTTTGGCCCTCTCTGCAGCCAGTTGAGACCCCCCCCCCCCCCCCCCCCCCCCCCACTTGCACCCCAAGTGTTAGCTTTGACGTAATTACTTTTGAATTGCAGGCAGTTAGATGACAGCGCGGTAGCCGTGTGCTGAGAGACCAGGAGAGAGCAGAGGTCTGTCAGACCCTGACCCTTCTCGGTCCAGAGTGCAAGGGGAGCGAATGGGTCTGGCTTGAAAGCGGCCCTGATGGCTCCTGACCCCTGACCTCTCACAAATCGCTCACTGACTAAATGACTGACCCCCAGTTGGGCCACACTTCGAGGAAAATGTGGAAGCAGATGTTCCTGTTGAGAAGTGCCTTTATAAGCTAGGGGGAGACAAGGAAGAGCTAACAGACTGGCAGTGCTCTCTTGGTCTCCAAAAACCTTCTTTAACTTGCAGCACTGTCTCTACCTCCACACAGCCCTGGCTATTTGCTCTAAAGTCACGTGGCTATTGATGGAGCAGATGAGATTTAGAACATAATGGGGTGAACTCAAACAAAACAAGGTGGTATTAAAACAATAAATCAGTGAAAAACAGAATGTGTAAGAAGTCAGAACATAAGACACCTGTGACACCTGATCAGCATGCGTGCTATCCCAATTCTATCCCATCCACTGAACACATTTTTCTGATTTTTCTTTTTTGTTTTTTCTTTTGCAATTCTACACTTCTACAGCTTGTATCAGCAAATGAAACAAAAGGCAAATGGAAACTATATGAGGAAAGAAATCTGTCCCTGATCTGTGATTCTGGGTCCAAATCCTCCCTGAGCTTGAGGTCGATGCGAAGTGGAAAGTCGGTCAGGTGTCTTCTCGTCTAGTGGTGGTCACTCGTGTTAAGGCGACTGTGACTTTAGTGCTCCCTTCTCCCATGTTGTTATGTCGCTTTGTAGCACTTGTGCTATGCTGTAAAAAAGAGTGTGATTGGATTCAGACATGAGCGAAGATAGACAAGACTCATTCACCCACAAGCTTAAACTAAAGAGGGCGTTAATCTGTGGAACTGTACATTCGTTTCAATCGATGCAATAATATTTGCATGGACTTGTACAGGTTCATTAAGTCTCTCCTGGACAATCTCAGCATCAGTGCTCTCAGCATCAGTGCTGGTGTTTATCAGTACCAGAAGAAGATGGATAACACACACTATTAGTTTACAGAACCTTCAACCAACTCAGTGTCCTGTGGGAAATGCTTTAGTATTTCCCCTTTCATATGGCTAAGATAGTACTTGCCCAGGCAGGGCCTTGAATACTGGACCCACAGATTAAAAGTCTGATATTCTTCCAGCTGAGGTATCCAGGTGTGTGGTCACAGAAAACTGTCCCCAAAACTTGATAACAGTGGAACAACGATGTGTTTTCTGGTGACCTCATGGTTTCACGACCTGTATTTACCAATATCCCTGCAGCTTTCAAAGCACTCCATGGTTCCTGAGAGTGTTGCTCCTAGGGTTGCAACCTTTGATTTGTGAAAAACCAGGACACTCAGACGATTGTTTTTCCTTGGGGGTGGGGGGGGGGGGGGGGGTTGTTAAACCATGTTTGCAAATATACTATGTTAACAGTTACAGTTACCTATATTTGTCCACACAAAACACAAGTGGTAGAGAACGGGTCTCCTTAGGTGGGCCTTACCCATTCAGAAAAGTTTTCTCTTTTTTGCCTAGTCTGGGTTGTACTTTGTAAAAACGCTTTTTCTTTGACGCTGGTGGCTCATCTGATTTTGTTTAGTTGTCTTTCTTGTCCATCTCTCCCCTCATTTCACAAAACCGACAAATTTTTTCTTAACCTAACGGTACCTCTAACTAGCATCTGATCTCACAGTTGGGTCATGGATGTGGATGCACACAGCAGACCCACAGCCTGGGCAGTTGCTAAGCAATAAGGTAAGCTTTTGTATTTCTGATATTAATCAAATAAAAGTATAGACATGGCCAATTGTCACTGTGTTTTACCCATTTTTACCTGTCTATGGACACAGGATTAGATGTATAGACATAACCAACAAGAAAACAGAATAGAAAGCCGCCAAGGCTGATGGGCTAGTCATGTCACATCCCACCAGAGCCAATGACAGAATGAAAGTGATGAAACAATGAAAATGATGCATATTTCAAGAGGATGGACATACAGCCAAATATAAATAGTCAATTAAACAGAAACAGTAAAAATTGATCTAACCTACTGAAAATCGGTACAGAGAATACATTTTCCAGGACTGACGATTAAAAAGAAGGACAATCCTGGGAAAATCGGGACAGGCTGCAACCCTAGTTGCCCTCACCCTTAGGGTGTTGTTTACTAATGGGTGGCAAATTGTTATGCAGTTATATACAAAACCTACAGTCTTCAAACTTTATCAGACACTTGTTAAGTACCCAGAGAGGTCAAGTCAGTAGAGAAGTTAGCATGGTTTGCTCGCTAAGTCACCTTGTACTTATATTTGTTAGTTAGCATTATATTAGCACTATTAGCTGATTTAGCTAAAGATGGTCTGTTTTGCCCTTTTTTTCATAACTACTGTGACTATTTTCAAGAGACTGAAAGACCACATGAAACTCACAGGTTCACAAAACAGAGGGTGTTGTATTCTGCTGGGTAGCAACAACTTAGCTGGATCTGGATGTGTAAAAAGGCCTGATGTGTGACACAGGGCTAAATAAAGGGTAGTATGCATGCTGTGTACATGCTGAAGATATGACCACAATGGAACTGCACTGAAATGCAGCCTACAGACTGTTTACATCCAGCAGTGACTAGGGTTCACTCTGACTCTAGCTCAGACACACAGGCCGCGTCTTGGGCTTTGTTACTGCAGTCATCCACAAATATATATACACGCATCCAGGACAGCACCCCAAGAGTCCTTTCAAAGCTGCTTCAGTGTGTTTATTTTTCTGTCCAAAAAACTGACACTTTGCACAGCTTGGAGGTGAAGCTGTAGGTCTCAGTTGAAAAAGGACACACAGCACATTGTAGGCTATGCTTGGGCTTGGAGGCATCCAACACAGGAGGTGTAGAGGCCAAGGTTAATGTATAATGTATTGGAACAAATGATAAATTGATACATTATATATATATATGCAGTAGTGATACGTTTGTTAAATTTACAGAAAATGCACGGAAAAATGTAAATAAATTTCAGAAGTGCTCAACTTAAACAATATGTATGAATTTGTATGAACTTTATATAAATTTATATGCTATGTTTTAAAAGCTATATTCTCGTTTTGCTTTGTCATTTTCTTTTTGTTTTTATTGTTGTTTTGTCCCTCTCTTTTCTTTTCTTTTCTTTTCTTTTCTTTTCTTTTCTTTTCTTTTCTTTTCATGTACAATTTGTGGATGCCAACCAAGATAGACTGCACACTATTTAATCCAAAGATCAAAATCTTTTCATTGTCTTCCTTTTTTAACTACTTTCACTTGATCTTTGGTCCCATCGATCTTTGTCATATATACACAAACATTCAAAAAACAAGAAGAGTGTGTGTGTGTGTGTGTTTGTGTGTGTGTGAGTGTCTACAAACCTATTTTCGTGTGCATTTGAGAGAGCGAAAGAGAGAGACTTGCTGGAGCAGATGGCTAGAGTGTGCTGCGTCATGTTCAGGAACATTCTCTGCTATAATCAGCCTGGGACCAGGAGAAGGGACAGCCTAAATTCATACTCTCTCCTCACCTTTGATATTTAAGAGGATTACACCTTGTGTTCAAATAGTGGCAGGGGAGAAAGACAGGCGAATGGAAAAGGGCGGCTGCAACACAAAATGGAATTAAAGCTCATGCTTAAAGGACTTCTTCATTTATTGTTAACTCCTTCCAGTTCATTTAGACTAATCCTTATTAGAGTGTGAGTTACGCAGGTTTGAATGGGTTACGCCTGGCCAAGAGGACATATGCATCTATTGTGGCTCTCCGGGGTTAATCCTGTCCCTGTAGTTGGGAGAGGGAGGGTGTCAGGCCGGGCTGGAGGGAGGGAAGATGTCCAGGGTCCAGTGCTCCACCAAAGGCTTCCAGTCCCTCAGGGTCCAGGCAAGCTGGGGCCCCTATGCCTCACTCCCTCCCCACACACACACACACACACACACACACACACACTGCAGCATGGGCAAGCAGTCACAAGCCTGAAATGCAACATCTTTGTTAATCAATCTGCCGACCCATTCCCAGCTGGACACACGCGAGGGTCACGCGTGGCTCTGTTAATACAGATGTAAATGCCAATAAGGCCTCAGTAATCAGGACACAAGAGGAAAAGATTGACTTTTTTGAGTTGGGGGGGGGGGGGGGCGGGGGGCATTGCATACGTCACACTTGTCCCTAAAGGCCCTCCAAACCCCACTGGCCCTGCCCCCTCGACTCCTCCCTCCCACAGAGACGTAAGCTTGACTCTCACTGACTTGCAAAGCAAATCACAGCGGCCCCCAAACCCCAAAGAGAGTGATGCACACAGGCCGAGAGAAGAGCTCGGGAGCAGATGAATCAGACCTCTTTACTGACATACAGCCAAGAGAGGTCAGGGAAACAAATAAACAACGCCTGTGTTTGGCTTTCACACAATAAATATCACTAACCATTTCAGAATGAGCATTCAAAAACACAAGTCACCTGATTTTCCAAAACAGACCATGCACAGTCCACGTTTCCCGTGAGATATACAGGCAGATAAGTGTAATTTCTGTGTTAGTGCTGTTCCATTCTGCCATTGTTAAATGTCACAAGTTTATTTACTTATTTATTTATTCAATGTTTAATCAATTTGTGTGTCAATCCTTCATGTTATGAAACGTATTTATTTTTACTATCAAAAAAACTTTGAGTCTGATGGTATAAATTCTCCTTTGTTTTAGTCAGTGAGTGAGTTTACTTTATGAAAATAGACAGATTCAAGGAAGCACTGAACTTTCATTTAAGAAATCAATCAGGGATGCCCACTGTTTATAATAATACAATGAAGATTTGGAACATTACAATGCAATGAAGTTTTTGTAAAAATTTGTTTTTATTATTCAATAGGATTCATTCGTACATTAACCATGATTTAGATCATGGACTTTAAGGGTTTTGGGGTTTATTTTTTTTGGGGGGGGGGGTATAATAATGAAATTTTTTAATTTAGTTTGTTTGTTTTGCACTCTGGTCAGGTGGACTGGTGTTTGACTGCAATTAGTGAACATAGAGTATGTTGGAGAGATGTAGTCCTCCTAAAGTCAGGCACAAAGAACAATGCCCTCTCATTAAAAGCCATTACTCGTCATGTGCACATTAGAACTGCCGTTTAGCACCATTTAACAAGACAGAAATCCCAAGTTCTAAATTGGAAATTCATTCCCCCAGGTAATTTTCATATGAGAAACTTGAAATGCATTTGATCTGCCCTAATTTCAATTAATTAGAGGAGATGACTGTTTGGGGAGACCCAGAGGGTCTGTAATGTGGGCCAAGGGGCCAGGAGGAAAGCATTGGAAAAGTATGAAAGTGCCATCAATAAACTGCTGGAGACTAATTATGCCACAAATCGCCTTTCCCAAAGTCTCGACATTTCAACACGAGGCCCTGTACCCCTAATTACTGGTCACAACATCCATTACTGACTACACCGAGCCCCACAGTGGACACTCAGGGTATTAATGACTGCTCCACCGCCTGCCATTAAACGTGTGTGTGTATATGTGTGTGTGTGTGTGTGATTAGAAGGGTAATGGGCTTGACCCATTCACCTCCACCCACGACTTGGGCAGTAGTGGAGATGGTGTATTGGACCGAGAAAGGTCACTCTAGTCTTAAATGTCAGAGGAACAGGACGTCGTCCTACCAGTGCTGTATGGAGCGTATATGCGGGAAGAATCCATAGAGACTGGGTCTCTCTGTTGATGTCAAATTCAAATACTGTATAACACGCATTACTAATCAGATCAAAACGGGGTCCGTGGCCTGACCCACCTCTACTAACACTGTTCTGAGATGTACAAACATCAAAACTGCAGTTGTGAGTGGTAGTTTTGGACAGATCTTCATCAATGTTCATTCTCTGTATTGCTGTAAAATGTTCATTCTCTGTATTGCTTTTAAATGTGTTTACAAACACACACAAACATCCAGAAACATATAAATGTGCGCGCGCACACACACACACACACACACACACACACACACACACACACACATTAACACACAAACGCAGGGTGTGCAGGAAACACACACGGAGATGTTTTAGGGCCAGCAGCAGGTAAGGTACAGAGAAGTGGCAATAAAGCAAGAGAAAAGAAGATAGAGACAGAAAATATGAAATAAAGGGAGATTAGAGGAGTCAAAAAAGATCACTCAAGAAGAGGATGAGGGGGGGGGGGGTGATCAGGCCTCCCTCTGCCTAGGTTCGGGCTTACTGGGGTCTTTCCCTGCTCCCCTGCTGAGTCGACTTAATTGACAGAGCTGTGTGAATAGGCAGCTGTCTTGGATAGCGCCTGACTTTTAATGATAATAATTAAAAAAAAAAAAAATTAAAAGTAAGGCAGCAGAGGCAGTGTTGAGAGGGTATTGATACAACTTGGACCCTATTCTTCCGCTCTGAGCACCTGTTGCATCATCCTTGTGCAGATAGATAGACAGACAGAGAGAGAGAGAGAGAGAGGGAGAGAGAGAGAGACAGACAGACAGAGAGAGGGAGAGCAAGAAAGAGAGAGAGAGAGAGAAATAGAGAGAAAGAGCGAGAGTCCCCAGCACAGTGAAAAAAAACCCCTATGTAATCATGGCAGATTGTAAACTACTAATGGTTAGGCATGAATGGGCCTGTCACCCTTCAGCGAGCTGTGAGAGTGGGAAGGAGGGGGGGAGGAAAAAAAAAAGTGAAAATCAACAAATAAAGCGGACGGCTTCCCATGGCGGGAGGTCTGGCGCGGTGACGTTTGTCTGACTGTTAAAGAGCCACAGGACTACAAGTCCTATTAAACAAAGAGTAGAGAACGGTTGTTCTCTCAGTTCAGAGATTACACACGCTGCTAGGGTTAAGGAATATGTGCAACAAAAATCTGAATTGTCTTTGTTTTTTTTTATCAGTGCAGCTGTAAAAATGTCTTTTTGTTTTGGGTAGAGGACAAATTTTAATGGCATTAATGATTTAAATTTGAAACCCAGATTGAAAACCCCCCAAACCCACGCAAACCCAGTCACAGACACATGTGGTGTTGTGTCTACTGGGGACCTTGATATTATCACTCATCCTCTCTAATTCTTGGCCTGACGGCTCCTCAGAGAGTGGACAACGCTCTTTTACTTCCTAGTGTTTTCATTACCGCTCTACTATTCTCCAAAATGGATGTCATATCAGACACCATTTTCACAACCAGCCTCTCCAAATGCATCGTGCCTGCTCCCTCTCTCCAAACATAGACCACCCACACACACACACACACACACACACACACACACACACACACACACACACACACA
This sequence comes from Chanos chanos, assembly GCF_902362185.1. Taxonomy (NCBI): domain Eukaryota; kingdom Metazoa; phylum Chordata; class Actinopteri; order Gonorynchiformes; family Chanidae; genus Chanos; species Chanos chanos. The sequence goes on along the minus strand of NC_044500.1, from coordinate 18,577,597 downwards.
CATACACATACACACACACACACACTACCCAATAATGACACAGACATTATACCTTTAGAGAGAGAGTCAGACTGAACACATGCCTCACCTTCCTTAGGGACTTTAAAAAAACAATAAAATGGACTTCAAAAATAAAATGAAATAACACCACAAAAACAGGAAAACTGCCACTCAAAACTCACAAGACAAAGAAAGCTCAAACACCTGAAAAGTTGTTTCTGTTTGTCTCTGTTTCTGTTCGTCTCTGCGGTAAAAGAGGGAAGGGGAAAGTCTCTTTTCGTGTTTTCAGATCCTTTCAAGTCACTGGAGGTTTACGTTGCACTATAACAGTAGGTTTGGACATGATTGTATGATTCTTATCACAGGGTTTTCTGCTTTTGCTTTGGCTTTTCAGAAGTTGTTCTTAAAATATTTCTGTCAGTTTTCTTTGGTGTATTTTTCTTTTTGTGTTTTTTTTTTTTGTCTTTTCTGAAATTCTTAAAAATGACTGCATCTCAACTTTACTCTGACCAAACATGGGAGAAGTTAACATCGAATGTCAGGTATGCTTTCTAAAAAGCATGCTTTTAAATGTAGCACTGAAGACAATACAGAAAACCACTAATGCAGTTCCTTTCCCAGAAATCACATTCACATTAGCTACGATTGGGTCTAGAATGGTGCAACATTTCAACAATATCACAATAAAAAAAAAACAAAAAAACAACACAGACACCCCCCCCCCCGCCCCCCAAAAAAACGCCCCAGTGAGACAGTACAATGAAATGACATCGAGCGAGTCATATTTCCGCATCTTCTCAATTCTCCTTTATGGCCAAGTTAACGGCGACCCCCCAGCAGCAAGGACCCCTCTCCTCAAGCTACAACATAACTGTTCAACAGATGCAGGCCTCAGCTGTGCAGTGGTCTGTCGCGGGAACCGCAACGCGGTGGAATACCTGCCTCTGATATCAACGCGCGGCTAACAGCTGTTTATTACCTAGCACATACTGCGGACGGCCACGGAGGCGAGAAAAAACTGGGAAAAAAAAAAGTATATTTCCAAATGAATCAACAAAAGCAGCAGCAGCTTTGCCTGTGAAGGTTTCCTTTTCCTGCCATCTGGATAATTGATTGTTCAAAATCATAAAAAAGAGCGAGGAATATGCTATTATGGCCTTACTCATTAGCCTGAAAAGGAGAAAGAGAGAGAGAGAGAGAGAGAGAGAGAGAGAGAGACGTGCCACACGATCATTTATTTACTTTTTTTTTTTTATTTGTTCACGTTTCCTGAGGCTTGTCATCATGATGATTATGAAAGACACATTAAGGGAAAAGATTATGAATCATGTAGCCATTGGAGATGATCAACGGCCCCGGCTTTTTATCTGCTGTTTAGGCGTCATTCACCAACCCGCTATACAGATGTTCGCGCCAGGGGTGCATTCACTGGAGCTTTGCGTTTCTGCACATCTGTGACATAAAAAAAAAATATAGAAAATAAAAAAAAACTCGCGCCTTCGGAGATACAGAATGGCACACCAGACCACCTGTGCTTTAACGCTGAACGCATCTCTCTTTCTCTCTCTCTCTTTTTTTTTTTCTCTCTCCGTCGCCCCTTTCCAAAATAACCTCATTTCCAGTCGTTTAGTGAGTGCCATTGTTTATTGAAAAGTGCCTGCCCATGCTCGCGCTCTATCTCTTTTTCCTGATGGCTTTCTCTTCTCTCTCTCCCCTTTTTCCTCGTGCATTATGTAGATAACCTGCCGTCCTATATATTCCCACACGGGTCACCCAGAGGTCGCAATCACACTCTGTGACAGAGGCAGCCAATCCCAGTAAATCAGTACGGGAGGGGGGTCCTTTGAGGTGTGTGTGGGGGGGTAGCTAAAACGAAAGACCCGTGGGGTGCCCTCAGCACGCCTGTAAGACAATCGCACTGTCCGGGGGTGGTATAGTAACATGTTTGGGAGGGTCTGGAGGAGGACAGGGCCGGGTGGGGGGGGGGGGGGGGGGGGGGGGGCGCTGCTCAGGAAGGTAAAAGAAAAAGGCTGGGGAACAAGAGGAAGAGTCTGAGCCTCAGCCAGAGGTAAGGAGAGTCAAACCAACCAAACAGCACCTTCCCACACAGGGCTTGTGAGGTCCGGATCTCCCAGCCATGCCAGTGGAGATCACACAAAAAGACTCGTCATTGAAAACAAAACAAGGCGAAAAAAAAATATGTACGGAAATCCAGTTATAAGAACTTATCAGTCACAAGTATTGCTTTCAAAACTTTTTGATTCTGTCTTCAAGCATGAGCACCAGAGGAACAGTTAAGATAATTTTTTTTTTTCTGTTAAGTCTCTGATGAATGTTGTTTTATGGGTGAAATGAAGAAAGCAGTCATGTTTGGTCCGTATAAACAGTAAGGAAGACATTATTTTCCAAGCGAAGCTCAGATTAGTTTGAAATGCCAGAGCAAGAAGTTTCTTTCATTTCCATTCTGCATGCATCTTTTCACAGCCTGCAAAATCATTCTGATGACTGACTTTTTTTTCTTCCCTTAAATATAAAACACTAAAAAGAAAGTGTTTGGAAAGCTTAAAAACTGCAGAAAATCAAAAACAGTCCAAGGATGTCAACAAGAATCTAAATTAAAAATGTCGTCTGTAAAAAAAAAAGAGAGAGAGATGAAGAGAGAGCGAGAGAGAGAGAGAGAGAGAGAGAGAGGGAGAAAGTGGTGTGTGTCAGGAAAAGAATGAATGTGTAATAACATCACCACAGAGATATTTTCAGATGGTGTCTTACGGTGCAACCTCCTCTCATTTTCAATAGAATACGTGAAAATACTAAAGGCTGACATAGAGTCACCTCTCTCTGTCTGTTGTGAAAGGTAAATGTCAATCACACAAGTGGAAATAGCCAAGTGCAGCAGTTCGTGCTCACTGATACTGGATCTGTAAAGACTGAAGTCAGCATGGAGTAACCAGTGGGCTTAGAGTCTTGCAAGATCTTAGAGAAGAAAGACTGCAAATACCTGGGGAAGAATCACAGGAGACAGAGCAACAGAAAACGCAATCCAACTGTTTCAATAAACACCTCACACTTACAAGGGCCAGCAAGAGAACCAATTATATCTGGGCGTACCACAGAACTCCAAATGACTGGGGTGTGTGGCTGACCACAGAGAGAGAGAGACAGGCAGCTGAACATGTGAGATTAAAAGAGAAGTGTCTTAGTTTGCTACTAAATCTTGTTTTCTTTTTTAGAGTACAAATTGTATAAGTCGCATGGGACTGTTCTCCACAAGATGCTAATAATGAGAGACTTTTCTCAGAAAAGTCAAATCAAAAAGAAAAAAAGAAAAACTATGACGTGACCATCTGCAAATGAAATCAAAAGACAGAGCTTAACAGTTACACGGATTAAAAAACAAACAAACATAAGAAAACCAAGTAAAACAAGATACATGCCCCCCCCTCCAAAAACCCCAAAAAACAAAGAGAAAAACCCAATATTTATTCTAGTCACCGTTGCAGCTCTCACACTGTGAGCCTATACGGCCAACATATCAGAGTGACTCTAGTCCAGCGTGACTGTTCCTGTGAATCTAACTCCTTCTTATCAGTGGAAAAGATCTGGTGCCTCAGAGCATGAAGTGAACTCAAGAACTGAGAAGCTGTGAGTTGCAGTGTACTCTGGCGCCCCTTGTGGTTGAAAAGAAGCACTACATTACACCTCTTCCTCTTCTCTCTGGCTGTTGTAAAGAGCTATCAGAACAGGAACTTTTGAGACTTTTTCTGTCTAGTGCTGAGCCAGAGCAGGTTGTTCTTCTCATTATTTGCTCGATAATTACATTCATTTGCAAAACAGCCAGACAATGGCTCTGAAAAGGACACTCTGCTACTGCTTCAGCTCAGAAAGGAGGGAGTGAAAATTGAGTGCACCGGAGGGCAAGCACAAGTGCAGTGGGGAGGCAGGAGAAGGAAGGAGGAGGAGAGAAGGGAAAGATATAGAGGAAGTGGTGAAAGTTTGGGAAGGGTGAAACTTTCTTCGAGGCATCGTGACTTTGCTTCAAGATCCTCCTGACCTTTCAAGAAAGTCTTTGCCGTACGCGCTACGTAAATTTTCACAAGCCAGAGTACTTTGTGTAAACCAGCAGTGGTCCTTCTGTCATGTTCACTTTATTCAGTCTGCTACTTACAGCACAATAGAACAGCCTTCTCAATGGAAGATCCACTGAGAATGAAGTAGTCTCCATTCGCTCTGTGAGCGACAGTGACAATCCATCTTTTAGGGCTTTTTTGTGAACCTCATCTGCGTCCTATCCAACTGCCCATTTCCTTCTCCCAAACAAACTGCTACAATTCCAGACCAACTTCACTAACAGCACTCGCTCTTACTTAAAAACACACCCCCACAGCTCCAATTTGGGGTGTACCACCCCTATACTACACACTCAGGCACTTTTAATCAGCTTGGTGGTGGGTGGGGGTGGGGGTGGGGGTTGATGGGGCTGGGGGGCAAACTGGAGAGGGAGAGAGCATAGGGTTGGGTTTACAGTGGTGTTGAGCACACACAGAGATAGTTGTAATTAGGAGGAGAATTTGTCATGCTCTCAAACGCGTCACTGGTGGATGAGGAGCACTGAATGGCAATCTCCCTACTGTTTACCCAGAGAGGAGCATCCCAGGGCCGCCGCTGTCGCTGCTGCCGCTGCTGCTGCCGGGGAGCTCCAGCCACGCTCAGATTAATATTTGATGCTGCGCAAGAGGGGAATGTGTGCTCGGCTCCTGTTTATTTAGGATATTGTGAAAATACTGACTGAAATTTGCAATTTTATTGGCTTTTTCCTTGCACCACTGTGTTGAGTAGGTTGGAGTGGGTGGGGAGTGAGGAATGGGGGTGATTGGGGTGCTGGGAGTTCGGGGGGGGGGGGGGGGGGGGTGAAGGGCAGTGAGCTGTCAACTTTGACCTTTGACTTCAATCCAGGTTCTGACAGGAAGAAGCCTGGTGTTTTGGGGCCATGGCCATCTAGTCTGGACTGCAAACACAGTACCAACACCATGGGACAACTGACATCTGATATTTTTTCACTGACAAAACCAAACACACAATTAAATACAGACAGAAATATGCTTTTCCACTAACTGTGACTCTTGACTACTGAATGACTTCTGAATAGGCTACTGAATACTGAATGCAATCATAATTTCATTAAAGAAATGACAGAACAGAGAAGAGGTAATCATCATACAGAGAGTGCTATTTTCGTTTTTCATTTTTTTTAATGTTTATATTTGGATTATTTAGAATGACAACAGTTTTATAAAAGATTATCTAATTAAAATGAATGGCAGAATTGTAAATATGCCTCTTACTGAGACTCCAAAGCATCAAAAGGTTATTAGACCAAGAATTGTTTTCAAAGAGTGCACTGGTGTGCAATAATGTCTCTGAGATTACATGGCCAAAGCAACTGAGCACTATTCACCAATTTTTCCTCACACAAGAAATCAGTGGGAGACATCTTTAGATGGTCTTCCATACAGCCAAAGCACATAAAGACGATTGTGTTACAGCTCTATGACAGTGTAAATTCGGTGACATAATTGTCCAGTAACATAACGTCATGAGATAAAGCCATGGGAGAAGATTAGGTAGACTGGATTCAATTTTATATCTATATCTAAGACATATTCAAGTCAGATGCTTAAAATAGCTATCAGATCATACAGAGTTAGCTCCTTTACTGAACTGAAAAACAGACCCTCTTTTTCTACAGACACACACACAGGCTTGTTTACAGGCATAGACATGAGTGAAAAGCCAGTGTAGTTAGACAGAACACAGCTCAGTGTAAACTGCTGTAACTATAACAACACCATTAAACGCAGGCAGAAATATGCTTTTCCACCCACAACACTATATATATCAAAATCCTGAGTGTGTTCTGGTTCATTATAAACACACAGACACACACACACACACACACCTGCGCCGGTGACACATAGTCACAAACAGCATCAAGACTTTCACAAGCAACAAGCACGTAGTCACAATGAGACTGGGAGACAGGGAGCTGCAGCTGCCAGACAGACAGAGAGAGAGAGAGAGAGGAGAGAGAGGGGGGACTAGGAGAGAAAGAGAAATTAGCTGCTGAACCGTGGATGTGTGCGGGTCAGTGGCATTTTCAACCACCCCGCTGCAGTGAGAACATCACCCGCTTGAAATGGATCCTCTGAATGGGGGGAGGAAAAAGAGAGAGAGAGAGAGAGAGAGAGAGAGAGAGAGAACACAATGTAAACTGAAATTTGATAATTCAAACTTCTAGGCCCAAAACACAGTTGGGGAGAGAGAGGAAAAGAGAGAGAGACGGCCGGAGGAAGCCATGTTATTAGTATTCCTGCTACACAGAGGGGAGCGGCGGCAGTTACGTACTTTTTTGCAAGTATGCATTTAATTTATTGTGGGGAACACAATTTACATGGGTAGTCAATGCCTGTTTTATAGTCTCACAAATAGATGTATGAAGTGAAGCATATAATGGCACAAAGCAGCAGGCACAAATACATTCTCAATCTTTCCAGTGCGCTTGGTGAAAAATGTAACCAAGGAATATAAAACAGATTAATTCCCGCACGTTATATATTGGTTTTTGATTTACAAATCTAATCGAGGGGAATTTCTGCCGGGGATAGTGACTAGGGTTTGTAAAATGCTACAGTGCCCGGGGGGGAGTGGGTTTTTTTTGGAGGGGGCGGGGGGGGGGGGGTGTCAGGGCTGTAGGAGTTAGGGGGTGGGATTGAAGGAGATGGTGGTAGAATGGGTGGACGGTGGGATCCAATAGGAGTGTCTGTCTTTGACATTCCTCTGTCGATTCATAATGGTAATTTATGGTAATTTACAGGGCAATATTAGGGGAGAGAGAACAAGGATGGTTAAATGGCCAATGAAAGAAACCTCAGTAAAATGATGCTCCCTTATTTTTATCACAGAGCACTCAGATAGAGGCCAAGTGTTTTTATTTTATCTATTTATTTCTTTCCAAAATGACATTTCCTACCTCGAAACACTCACTCACACATACACTCCTTTTTGCACGCACACACACACCAAAACACACACACGCGCACACACGCACACAAAGTGAAAGGAAGGGAAAAGACGAGGTGAAATACCTCATCCTTACACGTGCGTTATGACCTGGAGAAGAGAGGAGACACTCACTCTCTGTCTACTGACAGTACTTCATCCACGGCCACAATAGAGCTCCGCACAAAAGCCTCACAGCCGCCCCACAGTAACCCGGGCATCATTCCCCTCTGATAAACGTCCGATAATGCAGCCCTAAACCTGGGCCGTTAACCAGCACACAGGGTGAGTCACACGCCTGAGAGCGGAGGAGGGATGTTTTCAAGTGCATAGGAAATTCCCTTAGACGCTATAACACCGACGAGGGCTAGAAATGCAGGGTCCAGGCCACGCGTTTGCCGTGAATTTGATCAAAGGAGGGATATGGCTAATCCATTAGCCGTTAAAGGTTTACGGCACACTTATAAAAAACAAAGGAAAAACGAGTGCGCGGCATAAATCTGGACGACGTCCCTGCGGCCATTATGAAAAGAGAGCTGAAGATCGTCCTTGAGAGGAGAGGCAACGTGTTAATTGACAACTTAACGGCCAATAATTGGTGTTGGGGGTACAACCCCCGTAAGAGGGGGCTATGCTAATCGTACGTTTGGGAGAAAGGTTTTAAAATGAATCACTGCCATGGACAACAACAGCCAAAAAAAAAAGAAAGAAAGGAAAAAAAAGAAGGACAGAAGAGATAAAGAGACAGAGAGGACAGACGTGGAGGAAGGGTGAGGTCATCGGTGGAGTAGATATGCTGTAAAGCACTGGTCTGCTCAGTGGTTTTAATGGTGTCAGTACTGGTCAGGACCACAATGCCTTGCTCCCTAGGGATATGTTGTGAGATGACAGGAAGAAACAAGCGTCTCGACTGGGACACTGCTTCGCGACCCTCACACTGACAAAATGGACAAGGGGTCAAAGGAAATTTGGCCTTAGAGAGAGGTCAGAGGAGGTTTACTTTAGGAGAGCGGAGACAAGGCCACATTTTCTGCACCTTCAGACTCTAATGATTAGTGTCCACTAAACACGTCCAGTCATATGGCACGGTCCATCTCTAGAAGAGCACTTTTTTCTGCTGTCACACATGGGGCAATGGTGAGGACATCTGAGTACCACTGCTAGCTGTTTGGATAGAGGGTATGGTAGGACCACACACACACACACACACACACACACACATACAAACACACACAATCCCAGGATGCTGAGGTGCTGTGTTCTGCTCGTCTGGAGAATGTTTCTACTGACAGGACCGGAATAAGGCAAGGTGTCACAGATTGGCTTTGGGTCAACCCAGCCAGCCATGTCGCTCTCCTCTATCCTTCTCTCTCTCTCTCTCTCTCTCTCTCTCTCTCTCTCTCTTTCTCCTTTTACTCTCTCTCTCTCTCTCTCTCTCTCTCTCCTCTCCTGCTCTCCCTCCCTCCCCCCGTTTCTGCCTAACTGCACAGCCACACTCAAGACAGACACCTGTATCTTTCTTGCAATCAATATCACAACAGCCCCCCCGTCTCTTGCAACCCCCCCACCCCCTAAACCCACGCACACGCACGCACGCGCGCACACACACACACACACACACACAAATTCATACTTGCAGGGTTAGCAGACCACATCTGCTCTTCTCTTCACCTTAAAACAATCACATGGCATTCCTATTAATCTTTAACAATGCAATCTTCTCCAGTGTCGCATCGACTGACGCAAAACAAGCAAAGGGGGGGAAAGGAAAAAAACTCATCAAAGAACGAGTCTTAAATAATACATTTAGTTATGATATTGAGGAGGAAACAGAACATACCTCGTTGGTTCGCGAAGAGACTTGTGGTTTCCCTTTGGCGTGTTTCAAGAATCCATTAGCAAGCAGGTTTATAAGTCCCTTCTGTGCTCTTCAGCCTTTTAATTAAATAGCCCTGAAATGACCAGTCTTCAGATCTGAACCCAGAGAGACATCTGCCTTTTCTTTAAGCTATGAGTTAGGGGAGTATTCAGATTTTTTTTTGCTGTGGTCTACAGCTGAATGATTTCTAGGACTCCAGTGTTGATGAGTATGTTGATGGTTATGATAGATAGCTGATAGTGGATGGGTTTTCTCTAAGATCTGTAGAGAGAACACTGGCCTTTGATATTTTCTCTATTTTCCAGAGAATACAATGGTCAGACCAGTAGTGTCATTGTGAGTGCAGCCTGTAATGATGTAGAAATAACATCCTGGGTCAGGTTTATTTGTGAGCTTTGATGAGCTTCGATGGAACAGATGATCCACAAATGACCAAGACAGATCCTCCAAGTTATAAAAAAAATTAAATGATTTGGTTGGATAAGAGGAAAACATAATTACACACACCATAGAACACACCCATACACACACACACACACACACACACACACACGCAAAAGATCCTTCCACAATTTTGTAATGGTGCACTGTAGGTTACTCTACACCTCTACAGTTTTCTCCTTTGGACGCATGCAACAAGCTAATCGGAGTGTTCCCCAGTCCCGTTTGTGTGGTGTAGGACAGGGACTGGGTGGTTTGTGTGATGTAGTATAGGAACTGGGTGGTTTGTGTGGTGTAGTAGAGGAACTGTGTGGTTTGTGTGGTGTAGGATAGGGACTGGGTGGTTTGTGTAGTGTAGGAGAAGAACTGGGTGGTTTGTGTGGTGTAGGACAGGGACTGGGTGGTTTGTGTGGTGTAGGAGAGGAACTGGGTGGTTTGTATGGTGTAGTAGAGGAACTGGGTGGTTTGTGTGGTGTAGGAGAAGAACTGGGTGGTTTGTGTGGTGTAGTAGAGGAACTGTGTGGTTTGTGTGATGTAGTAGAGGGACTGGGTGGTTTGTGTGGTGTAGGAGAGGAACTGGGTGGTTTGTGTGGTGTAGTAGAGGGACTGGGTGGTTTGTGTGGTGTAGTAGAGGAACTGGGTGGTTTGTGTGGTGTAGGAGAAGAACTGGGTGGTTTGTGTGGTGTAGTAGAGGAACTGTGTGGTTTGTGTGGTGTAGGAGAAGAACTGGGTGGTTTGTGTGGTGTAGTAGAGGAACTGGGTGGTTTGTGTGGTGTAGTAGAGGAACTGGGTGGTTTGTGTGGTGTAGTAGAGGAACTGTGTGGTTTGTGTGGTGTAGGAGAAGAATTGGGTGGTTTGTGTGGTGTAGTAGAGGAACTGGGTGGTTTGTGTGGTGTAGTAGAGGAACTGGGTGGTTTGTGTGGTGTAGTAGAGGAACTGGGTGGTTTGTGTGGTGTAGTAGAGGAACTGGGTGGTTTGTGTGGTGTAGGAGAAGAACTGGGTGGTTTGTGTGGTGTAGTAGAGGAACTGTGTGGTTTGTGTGGTGTAGGAGAAGAACTGGGTGGTTTGTGTGGTGTAGTAGAGGAACTGGGTGGTTTGTGTGGTGTAGTAGAGGAACTGGGTGGTTTGTGTGGTGTAGGAGAGGAACTGGGTGGTTTGTGTGGTGTAGTAGAGGAACTGGGTGGTTTGTGTGGTGTAGTAGAGGAACTGGGTGGTTTGTGTGGTGTAGGAGAGGAACTGGGTGGTTTGTGTGGTGTAGTAGAGGAACTGGGTGGTTTGTGTGGTGTAGTAGAGGAACTGGGTGGTTTGTGTGGTGTAGGAGAGGAACTGGGTGGTTTGTGTGGTGTAGTAGAGGAACTGGGTGGTTTGTGTGGTGTAGGAGAAGAACTGGGTGGTTTGTGTGGTGTAGTAGAGGAACTGGGTGGTTTGTGTGGTGTAGTAGAGGGACTGGGTGGTTTGTGTGGTGTAGGAGAGGAACTGGGTGGTTTGTGTGGTGTAGTAGAGGAACTGTGTGGTTTGTGTGGTGTAGGAGAAGAACTGGGTGGTTTGTGTGGTGTAGTAGAGGAACTGGGTGGTTTGTGTGGTGTAGTAGAGGAACTGGGTGGTTTGTGTGGTGTAGTAGAGGAACTGTGTGGTTTGTGTGGTGTAGGAGAAGAACTGGGTGGTTTGTGTGATGTAGTAGAGGAACTGGGTGGTTTGTGTGGTGTAGGAGAAGAACTGGGTGGTTTGTGTGGTGTAGGAGAGGGACTGGGTGGTTTGTGTGGTGTAGGATAGGGACTGGGTGGTTTGTGTGGTGTAGGAGAGGAACTGTGTGGTTTGTGTGGTGTAGGATAGGAACTGGGTGGTTTGAACACAACAAGAGCGAGAGAGATGATTTGTACACCTGACTGGGGCAAGGAGAGTAAATAGATAAATCACCTGACGACTTCTCTGTCTGGTCTTTAGTAGGTCATTGTTTTTGTCCCCTGATCCATTAAGGAATAATACAAGGTGCATTTAGTGAGAATGGGAGCAGGCGGATGAGTCCGTGACGGCCTGCAGGGGAGGCGGCCGTGTAATCTGGGCTGGGACGAACATCTCCGAAATGAAAACAAATGGGGTGTCATCCCCAGGAGGAAATCTATCCCCCTTTCTCTTTTCTATTTTTAGCCAGACCTCCTTCTAGGTACACACATACATACACATACACACGCACACAGATCCACATGCTCACATGCACACACACACACACACACACATACACATACATACACATGCACGCACACCCCCACACACACACGCACGGACGGACACTTACACACACACATACACGCATACATGTACACAATGAGAACAGTACAGGACACTCACTGCAGTGGACGATAGTATGCGCACGTGCGCGCACACACACACACACACACACATGCATACGTACAGAGTGCTTAGATCACACACTTCAAAAGGCAAATACCTATATTGTACCCATACTCAAAACCTGTCATAAATTTCACAAATAGTAGTACTGAGTGTCTAAACAACAAACACACAAGAGTATCCCATGACACTGGGTTTCTCAGTCAGCCAATGAACTTGAAGGGAAAGTTAACACTGTCCAATGGGAATGTTTCTTCAGTGCACTCTTATTGGTCAGTTTAGTTCGCTGAGAAATGCTGCTCTGTGGAACACTCCAGTGGTGTGTCCAAAAAGTGAACAAATTCCTCAGAGGGTACTGTCTGATGTGACCAAATGATGCAGATCAGAGATAGAGCGAGAGAGACAAACAGATAGAGTGACAGAAATAGACACACACACATCCATACACACACACACACACACACATACACACACACACACACACTCTTTCCATTTGCATATTTGATAGCTCACATTTCTGTCTCTGTAATGTCCCAATGAAACCCCATAAAAGAACAAAAGACCATTTCTTCTGATGATCAGAGATGAAGAAGAAAGGGGTGGTGTTGGGGGGGGGGGGGACTTTTATTTATTTATTTCCAAAGAGGAGACGACATGTGAAAAACCTCATCAGGGAGCTTCCTAATTAATGAATGCCTTAAATGTCATCCCCGTTGGTAGGGGGAGGGGGGAGACTAGGAGAGGGACCTGAGTGATTTAAAGCTTTCCTCCTGTCAGGCTCCAGACACCCCAAGGTTCAAACTCCATTCAGCCAGGGAAAGGACTCAATCGTCACTGTTAACAGCCCCTCTCTGCCAGCACTGGCCCATCTGGAGGTCACGGTGGGAGTCTCCACCCAGGCCCACACCCTTACGTCACCCCCCCCCCCCCCCCCCCCCATCTTCCTTCTTCCCAGCCCCAGCTTTTCAGTGGTCTCAATATTGAATTAAAAATTGGGACTTTTTGTTTTCCTGATAGGAGTCTGGTGAAGGATGGTAATTGGGGTTTTACCTGCTGGGAGAACCTGATGACACTGAACGAGACAGCAAGCAGGCTTCCATAACTGCAACCTCAGCTTTCATCCTGTTTGTCTCTCTGTCTCTCTCTCTCTTTCTCTCTGTCTCTCTCTCTCTCTTAAGTTAAATGTGCAAACTTCAGTGTGTAAGTTAAGATGGTGCTCTTCATTTTCTGTCCTACACCTACAATGTAGGCCTTTAACCACACACATGCATTACTTTATTGTGGATTATTGTAATTTCATAATTGTGCCGTGTGCTATTTTTATTAACTCTATAACTTTATATACCTACTGCAATCAGATTAGAATCTGGCTGCTTGATAAGGTGTGTGGATTACTTCTGAGGATTTCCGATGGCCTGCTCCCTTGGTTTTGTCTGGTCCAACTATTTATCGAAATATGAAATCATTAAAAATGATCATTTCCAAGTTTCTGGTTTCTTAGTGCTAGACACAGCCAAAGGTCATGAGTTTTCTGCTCACCCAAATCCATGAATAATATTAGTTTTAACAGAAGACAAGTGACAATATCTCTGACCAGTTTGAGCTATGCATCACATACCCACACACACACACACACACACACATACACACAGTCTTCTTCACAACTGCTGGCATTTCAATTACACATTCTATATATATACTATAATACTATATGTACCTATAATGTCCCTGCACTGTTCTAAACTGATATAACCATAAATACACTATATTACTAAATTATATTTGTAAAATAATAACAAAATGCTGTAAGCTTAATCTCTGGTTCCTCCTTTCTGCCAGTCATGGATTTTATTGACAGATGTTTTCGCTGCTTTTCCCATCACCTCTGTACCGACAAAAACATAAATTTGCACTTCAGAAAAAAATAACATTTAAAAAAACAACAGCAACAACAAAAAACCTTTTAATTACTCTTATCAGTTACATATATTCTAAAAGTAATCCAGTGTATTTGGTTACATTTTGTTACAATGTATTTAGTTACATTTTGTTACAGTGTATTTAGTTACATTTTGTTACAGTGTATTTAGTTACATTTTGTTTTAGAGGATACCAGTAACATTTTGATACTGGTGTCCTTTACAACAACAACACGTCCAAGGAGAATGAAGTCCACTGCCCTCACAGTGGTACTCTTAAGGTACTCTTCTCAGGCTCCTGAAGGATGGTGAGTCAAAGACAGTGAGTCCAGCACAGTTCAGATTATTCTATTACACCATACCCCTCGTGCCCTCTCTCCCTCGCTCAGACACACGGTATATGACTATATTCCAGTCTTTTCCTCTCCTGGGTTTGCATACCTGCAAATGACTGACTGCAGAACTCCTGAGAGGGACACATCACAGTGGTGAGGTAATGTTTTCACATGGAAAAAATTGTTTACTCTTAACTCACTATCTATAATTATATTACATATAGCATATATGCTAATAATGTTGGTAGCTTGATTTGATAAATTATAATTCTATGTTATAACAATAATATAATAATAATAAAGGAATTTATGTGCAATTTGTTTATCTACATGTTTGTGTTTTCAGGCAAATTTTTCTCGTGTGTGTGTCTGTATGTAACATGTCCAAGTGCAAAAGGACATACCTGTTATCATGCATGTATGCATGTTTTTTTTCTTTCTTTCTTTCTTTTTTCTTTGTCTCGTGTGAATAAATGAACATGACGCATGCCTGCGTGTGTGTGGCAGCTGAGGCAGAGTGCTAGCCCTTTAAAACTGCCGCCTTCATTCAAAGTCACACGATTTTTCTCGCCTCTAAGATAAGAGGTTTGAAAAACAGGCACCCAATTCACATTATCTGCTTCCCTTATTGTCTATATTAACCTTCCCCATGGTAACTTGTTCCGGCGTAATGCTACACTTGTCTGGCCCCCACACATCAGCGCGGTGAGCCAATTGTGTCATGCAAATGAAGCTGAGGCCCCATTGTAAGAGCGCACATGGGAGAGCAGTGGTTTATCAGCAACATGTCTGCCTGAGCAGACCAGTACTCTCTCTCTCTCTCTCTCTCTCTCTCTCTCTCTCCCTCTTTCTCTTGCTCTCTTTCTCTGTCTCAGTCTCTCTGTCTCTCTCTCTCAGGCAGTGTGTGTGTGTGTGTGTGTGTGAGTGTGTGTGTGTGTGTGTGTGTGTGTGTGTGTGTGCGCGTGTGTGTGTGCGCATGTGAGTGAGGGAGGGGGAGTATTGTCTTATTCACAGCTCTACGGTCATCTTTAGAAAGCCACACACACACACACACACACACACACACAAACACATGCACACACATACACTGAAACCCCACATGCAAAGACACACACTTAGATATTATGGAACATAAATAAGAGTCTACTGCAATGGTTTTCAAGCTTAATTCTGCATGTGCAGTATCTTTTGTGGAGAGAGGGGAGAAGTCTGCTGTTTTAATCATCTTTTTTTCAAGGTAATGATTTATTTATTCATTCATTCATTTATTGATTTATTCATTCATTCATTCATTCATTCATTTATTCTCTTGGAGTTGGAAGGCGCCACAACAAATTAGAGGCTAAAAATGACTCCAGTTGCAATAGGAACATTTCACCTTTTTATCTATGAGTGTGAGGAAATGTGACAGCATTCTTCCTCTTTCTCTCAAAGTGTATGTGTGTGTATGTGTGTGTGCCTGTGTGTGTGTGTGTGCGCGTATGTTTGCGCACGTGTGTGTGTGTGTGTACATGCACTTCTGAAGCTGTAGGCAGTTAGTTTAACCAATACCTCAGGAAGATTTAGCCTGCTCTCACCCACTGCTAGTGTTTGTGGGAAATGAGCTGTTTTAGATGTAGTGCTTCAGCAGGCAGTACAATAAAAGCCTTTGGGTTCGACACCATCTCACCACAACCCTGGAATATTTACTGCATATCAGGATGTTCACTGTACTAAGGTTAAAGTATATTTACTGTCAAGGCAGTATGAAGGCTTGTTTGTACCAAACCAGCAGGGACAGTGATATAATTCTTCCAGATCTTTCCTGAGGGATATGTAGATTCTGCGGCACCATCAGAACTCTAACGGTCATCCAGCCAAACAGGGACGCGCACACGGCAGATGATGGTGCGGTTCTCTTTTTAAAGGCTCTTGCCAGAGAAAAAAATGTATTCATCTGTAATCCACCCCCCCCACCCCCCCCATGCCTCCCTCCACACCACCCCGAAAGTCTAGCACGTTCCTTCCGAAACGTAAGCTGCCACGTTTGAGTATGTTTTGACATCCCGTGTTTCCACTCCTGCTCAGACTGGCCATGCTCTACATTACCATCCCCTACATCCCTACACCCCTCCATCCATCCCTCTGCTACAACTCTTCCTTTCCTTTTTCATTTCATGGCCTCCTCCTCCTCTTTTTTCTTTTTTTTTTATGCCTTGTCCATTTTTTTTTTTTAATTTATGCCCCGGCATGCTAAGCGCTCAGTGCAGGCTCTGTCTGTAGCGACTGAGATAGTCAGTAATGAGAAGAGGTCTCTCCTTTATCTCTTTTATTCTGACACCATTATCTGTGTGCAGTCTATAAGCGCGCAGTTACCTCACCGGCCGATAACACCCAAAAGGCAAACCGCCGCTGATGAGGTTTCTATACAGTGGAGTCCACACAATGCCTCTATCGGAGGAGCAGACCGCAGGAAAAAAAAAAAAAGGTTGGGTGTAGAGAAAAGGAGTGAGAGAGAGAGTGAGTGAGTGAGTGAGAGAGAGAGAGAGAGAGAGAGAGGACCCAAGCTTCTATGTGACAGACAAGCAGGGCTGAATCGCTCTGAATATCCAGCGAATTTACAAGCGGGGCCCCCTCGAAACACGACTTTTCGCACGCCTGATTCTCTTTCCCCCAGCTGCTGCAGTTTCTTATCTCCTTTTTTTCCCCCTCTTCTGCCACAGAGATAACAGTAATTCTTCCATGCGCGCTGTATTTTCTGACCCCCCCCCCCCCTCTTTTTCAGACCCCTAACACCACCCGTTCCCCACCCCTTTACTACTGCCCCCACCAAATCAAACACCCCACCAACCCCCACCCCCCACCCCCCCCCCACTCACACACACAACCATTCCCCGCAACCAGCTCACACCGATCTCAATGGCCACACGCCCCCACCCCACCTCACCCCACTTCCACCCACATGCCCCAAGCTGCACTCTAAAGCGTGGACACACTACACGAGCATACATGCACACAGAAAGACACCCCGAACACAGAAACCTCAGCAAGGAGGTGTCACAAAATTGTCTTTCTGCTTGGTTTAGATAAAGGGTTAAAGACTGCAGTCAGCTTGGCCCTTTGTGAGCTGAAGGGGGAACGGAAGGAAAGAAGAGAAAGAAAGAAAGAGAGAAAGAAGTGTGGGGGGGGGAGAAATCAAGTTTTCAAGTCTAGATTTTTTCTTTTTTCTGTATCAGTTGTACAGTGTATAAAACAGTCATTTTTGCCTCTCTCATTTAGGGTTTTTCCTCTCTCTCTCTCTCTCTCTCTCTCTCTCTGTCTCTCTCTCTCTCTCCCTCTCTCTCTCTCTCCCTCTCTCTCTCTCTCCCTCTCTCCCTCTCTCTCTCTCCCTCTCTCCCTCTCTTTTATTATTATGAATGTGGTTGCAGCCTGGAGTGTTGAAGCCAGATAAAAGAATTAGTGGTTGCACAGAGGGACCAGGGTGCTAAGTACAGCGGCGAATTAGAATGTCTATCTCTGTCGCTCTCAGCTCATCCTCTTCAGCCAGCCCGGCTCCCAGCTCGTAAACAATTTAATCTTTTCACTACAGTTTGAGGGAGAGAGAAAGAGAAAAGAAGAAGAAGAAGAGAAAAAAAAGCAAGGGTGTGGGGTGTGTGTGTGTGTGTGTGTGGGGGGGGGGGGGGGTTAGACGAGATGTGGACATTACTTCTCCTCACACCGTACCTCTCTTCTTCTTCCCTCTTTTTCTTTTTCACTGGCTTCTTCTTTTTAACCAAGAAACCTGACGCACACATTTGTAAGGTGCCTGGAGATTAAATCTGCTTTTCTTCTTTTTTTTTGTACTCATCTCCCTCTCTCTCTCTCTCTCTCTCTCTCTCTCTCACCCTCTCTCTCTCTCTCTCTCTCTCTCTCTCTCTCTCTCTCTTTTCAGGTCCATTTTTTTCCTTCCAGTGTCTTGAAATGGAAGATGTAGTGCTACTCCAGCTTTGGGGCCTATTTGGAAGATGTAATGTAATTCATAGCCTGCCATATTCCTTCAGTCAGGTACAGAAGGGTCGTTTCCCTGGGTCCTCCAATGCAGGTCACTCTCTCTCTCTGTGTCTCTCTCTCTCTCTCTCTCTCTCTCTCTCCTCTTCTGTGTTCAGAACCCAACTGCCCTCTTAGAAACAACCTGAGAATTCTGTCATCATTTTAAATAACTACTGAGAGGACTTAGCAGTGATGTTAACCTCTTATAAATCCACTGAGTAACTCTAAATGCGCGTGTGTGTGTGTGAGTGAGATTGTGTCTTTCAAAAGAGAGCGTTGTGTGAATGTTTTCCCTGCATCCTTCAGTCTTTACAATACAACAGCCTCAGATCCCTGTCCAACACAGAGACAAGACTCGTTCAAAAGGAACAAAAATGTGTAAAGAGAGGGATCAAGGTTGAGAATAAAAAAAACAAACAAACAAAAAAAGAAAAAATGCTTAAAATCATGAAAAGAGTCATTGATTTCTCTCAGATTTCCTCTTCACAAATTACACAAGACAGAAATATGTTTTTTGTCTTTTATCAAGCAAAACATTATGAAAATGATACCACAAGAATACCAAAAACTGAAAAAAGAAAAAGAAAAAAAAATTTGCGTTTAAAATCTCAAGTAAACAACAAATCACAAAAGTAAACCCTGGTGTATTTTCAAAAGGAAATGTAATCTGTCTCTCCATTCTGTTCTGTGTCTGAAGGTATGGTGGGTTTTTCTCCCGGGTTTTTTTGTGAAGTAAATGTACAAATACACATGTGCCAAAGTAATTAACCTGTCATTACACGATTACTACACAAGGACAGTAGGTTGCCGAGCAACACTCATAATTGTGAACTGTAAATATAAGACGACAACTATTTAAGGTGGTAGGCTTTTCCTTTTTCATATATATATATATATATATATGTGTGTGTGTGTGTGTGTGTGTGTGTGTGTGTGTGTGTGTGTGTATCCTCCTCATGTGAATGTCCCAACCTCCAGAGTGAGGTTAAAAAAGACATGGGTTAGGGTTTTCTGGTGGGGGTTAAGCCCCTACAGCTCTCTGTTGATGACTATAAACACACTCTGCGTACGAAAATCTCAGAGTTCAGGTGAAAACTCGCTGGGAATTTACCTGCTCAGTGTCCATGTCCTGCTCTCTCAATTCCTTTTTTAACATAAAACAAAGAAAAGAATGGTTATAGTTTTGTAGCTTGTAGTATTGTAGTACAAAATGTGAAATCATGTTCGCCACCACTAAATAGGATTTAACCAATTCAATTTTTGGTCATCGAAAATGTGATATATGTTGGAGGACAATAAACCAGCTAATAAAAGACAAACAAACAAACAAACAAACCAATAGCGCTCTGCTCAATA
The DNA here is from genome assembly GCF_902362185.1 of Chanos chanos. Classification (NCBI taxonomy): domain Eukaryota; kingdom Metazoa; phylum Chordata; class Actinopteri; order Gonorynchiformes; family Chanidae; genus Chanos; species Chanos chanos. Next base: position 18,558,251 of record NC_044500.1, on the reverse strand, counting down.
AAGTAAAGTTACAGCCTGTTAAACATAAATCAGTTACCAGTTAAATCTGTTAAATCTGTTGTATCTGTTGAATTTGTTGTTGTCTCAGGTGCCGCTGAAGCTGTTGCAGGTATGTTTAGTTTCTTTCCTCTGCTGAGTGTCTAGGTATCTACTGTCAGATTTCCTACCAAAGAGCACAGTCTGATTCCAAACAGCAGGCCCCCTGCCCGTGTCATCTTTACCCCCCTCTGAAGACTCATTTGCAGGGAAGGAGGCCTGGAGAGAAAGGAATAGTGTCCTCATACAGATCTATCTTTTCCTGAGAGGTCCACAACCATTACAAACCAACTTTTGGCCAACAGGGTGGGAGGGTGGGGTGGGTATAGGTGTGTGTGTGTGTGTGTGTGTGTGTGTGTGTGTGTGTGTGTGTGTGTGTGTGTGTGTGTGTGTGTGTGTGTGGAAGCTGGGGGACAATGAAACGTTCCAGACCCCTGCGCAAAATCAGGTCGAGGGAAGGGAGGACAGCGAGCCAATCAAATCAAGCCGCATGGGACTTGACAGAGGCAAATCAGAGGAGGCCAAACTCCATCAGCAGGCGGCAGGGCAGAGCTCCTCCACAGGGACATAGAGACAGGGCAGGACAGCAGAGCAAGAGAAGGGGAGAGCCTGCGGTGGCCTGATACGACCAACCAACACCCACCCTCATGCCCCCTGACTTACTGTCAGCCTCCATCTAACTAACATCCTACCACTCCATAGTCACACCAGCCTCCTGTGTTCACCCTGTCCACTCTCTTTCACCCAGAAAGAAGCCTTGGAAGTTACACGCACACACACACACACTCTACATACATGTATATGTGTCTGTGTGTCTGTGTGTGTTTATTACATATACACACACACACACACACACACTCACACACACATATATATATATATATATATATATATATATATATATATATATATATATATATATATTTATATGTATATATTTATAACACGTAAATATATAATTTTCTGTTTTCCTCTCCATTTCTGTGTTCTGACAGATGTGTTGTTTGGAAGCACAGTCGTATTCAGGTCAGAAGCATTGAAAAGGCGCAGAGAATGCGATTTCAGATCCCCTGCTGGCCGGACATGTAGTGGGTGAGAGATTTGGAGTGAGTATGGGGGAGAAGGGCTGGTCGGTGGGGTGAGGGGTTTGATAGGAAAGAATCAAGCGGTCCATTCAAAAGCCCATCCACAAACCTTTTTTTTTCTTCCATGTGTAGTATGAGGACTGAAACAACATTATATGGATTGATGTGTTAGGGACCACCACCACAAACAACAACAACAACAACAACAACAACAACAACTATGTGCTGCAGTCACCTGTGTTCCCTGCACAGTCTAAGACTGCTTTTGTTTGGCACTGATGGTCTGTATCATCGGTGTCAGGGCAGCAAAATGTCAGAGGAGCTGAAGACAGCTGATGATCCTGTATCACGATGAGTGGATGGTGCCAAACTACCCAATCAGATGAAGAACGGTATGAACCTCAAGTGATTGGCTACAGTCGAGAATCATAGGGCAGTGTAAAGAATCAGGTCCCCCACCCACTCCCCCTAAAAGTGGCCCTTATCCTGCTAGTCATCTACCATGGTCCCTATGTGTCGAGGTATCCGTCAAGGAGGTGGAGAGTGAGGGGGTAAACGCGGGCAGTTGAGGTGTGGTTGGACCCTGTTGTTGAGAGTATAATGAAGGCAGCAGGATTGGACCACTTGCCTAACTGACCCACAGACCAACTGACTGGTGCAGCTTAGATTCCATATCTGAGGGGAAACCTTTCCACCTTATCTTCCCCAACTGCTGATGAAAGAATGATTTGTGGAGAAAAAAAAAAGAAAGAGAGAGAGAGAGAGAGACAGAGAGAGAGAGAAGGGGTGGAGGGGTGAGGTTTCTATAAGGATGGAGGTGGAGGTAGACCTTGTTGCCGGGGTGGATAAAACTCAATTTGAAAAAGTCTGTAGCGGGAAATGACTGCTTTTGGCCCCCGTCATGTCGTGCAGCGAGGGTGCTTTACTGTGATGCTTAGGCTGGGGTGGGGGGGTTGGGAGGGGGGTCCTGGACTGCAATTTTTACGGCCCTTTTTCTGCGGCTGGATTTACTGGAAGTGCAGTTAATAGTTTATATAGTTGACTCGGAGCTGTGGGGATTAGAGATGGAGTGTTGTTGGGAATGGCGGCATAGGGAACATATTTATCTGCAGTCAGCCCTGGCCACTCACTGCACCGTCTGGCCCACTGACCTTGACTACAGCCAATACCGCAGCTCCACGGGCCAGTGGCTCCCGGAAATGACTAGAATGTCTCTGTCTCTGTTTGTTTATGTTCGTGTGTGTTCGTGTGTGTTTGTGTGTGTGTGTGTGTGTGTGTGTGTGTGTGTGTATCCTGTTCTTTCTCTGTCTCTCCATCTGCCTCTCCTTTCTCTCCCTTTTTTTCTTTTCCCTACATTCTTGTAGTTCTTACATCCACGCTGGCTAAATTACAGGACAATCTGGACCCTCTGCTGTTTGATCCTAACATTCCTAGAGGTTCTCACAAACACACACAAAAGGCCAGCTCTTGTTCGCCAGCGTCCCTCTGCTACGTTACCTCTGTGTAACTCACTCTGGCACAGTCCGGCAAACTTCACAGCTAGGCTGAAAATTAAACAGAGGCTCCCACTTCGCTTGTGGTCGGCTCACATGTGAGCTTTTCTTTTTCTTTTTTCGTTTTATCTAAATTTTAACAGCCAAGCTTCTGTGTGCCTGTGTTTACAAACAGACCCCTAACACCAAATCTCCAGGTCTGTAAACCTGAGCTCCACCCCTCGCCACTGCCAGCTGCGCCAAACACACACCATCCAGCTTCCCTGTCCTCACACAACTGTCTCACAGGCTTCTCCGACACCTGACTCAGAGGTCTGAAGGCGGCCAACTCCTAGCCACACTCTTTCCAGCTTATGGGGGTTTCTCCATTGACTATGAACTTCCCACTAACCTTAGAGAAACCATCACAAACACACACAATGCTTGTTCATAGCGTGAGTCTGTCAGCAGCAAACAGAGCCAAATGAAAGGAAAGTCCTCTTTGTTTGTGACTATACAGACTTCAAGGCACACCTCACACCTTTGCTTGAGGTTTCTATTTATGATGGTAAAAAGACCGCGAAAATCAAAAGGCCACAGAAAGAAAAGGCATACTTTTTAGACATACTGAGTTGTTTGCGTCTAAAGATTATGAATAGGCCTCATAGTTTGTGACTAGACAAACACAAAATTTGGGGGGAAAAAATGATGGGGTGAGGGCTAACACTGATCAAAACTGGAACCCTGTTGACTGTAACCTCCAGAACCACAGCAGTGGCTAAATAGAATAAAGAATATTGGAAACAAAAAAATGCCTTACGATGGATTAGACCAGATCAAAATGATCTTTTTTTTTTACTGTCCACCTCTCCATACCAAAGTCATCTCGAGTTTAATACACAGGTAAAAACGCACGTTATAAAACACATTCTCTGACGTGATAGGGGCTTTTGGCCAATAACCAGAGACAAGTTCTTTGAAGGTGACCCGTATTTTATCTTTGTCTTTTAGTGCTGCCATATTGAAAATGAAATATCGCTGGGAGTGCGTGTAGGGCGTGTGAAGGGCACTTTTTTTTTTTTTTTTTGGTTAAGGACCAGCGAAGCAGGGCCAGGCCTAAACAAACTGACCGAGGAGGAGCGGAGGGTGAGGAGAAGGGGCTGGGCAGCCAGAGTCACTCTCTGAGAAAAAAAGAAAAAAAAGAAAAAGAGGGAAACTGACACCCTGTTTGCATTTCGGTTCAGCTGACCGTCGCACCACTTCCTCCTCTGTGCTACTCCTTAAAAGATGACAGGGACGCGGCAGACTGCTCACGAGAGAGAATTGTTCGGAAATCGAGTTTTTAATGACCGTCTCAGTAGTTAGAGACGGTTAAACTGTCAACCAAGTCTGAAAAGCGCCTCCAAAATTCACTTGAAGTACAAAAAAATGGCAGCTTCACTCCATGTATTTCTTCTCTGAGAGAAGCAGAGAGAGACAGACAAACATGTTTGGGGAGGTCCATTTGAGAGTGGGTAAAACTGTTCCACTCTCAACAAACTAACAACCTCTAACTCACATGCAATTATAAACAACTAGGGAGTTGAAAGGAACGGTGGAGGGGGTTAGGGTGGGGGACAGAAATTGACCCACTTAAATACAGTCAACAACAAGAAGCTTCTCTATCTATTTTGTTTCTCTTTGCTCTCCCTCTCTCTCTCTCCCTCTCTCCCTCTCTGTCTCTCTCTCTCTCTCTCGCGCGCGCTTTTGTTGAGAGAAAAGAGAGAGAGGTGAAGGGGAGCAAAGAAAAAAAGAGTGTTAGGGTGAAATGATTGTTTTGCGATGTTTACAGTGGCCACAAAGAGAGGGAACAAATTATGCTGTCACGGACACATCCATAGCAAGACAAGGTGGAGACAATTTCAAATTTTCACTGTTCAAAACCTTTAATGATTCGTAATGTAAGAGGTGTGGCTAGTCTTATTAAATGTGTGGCTGAATCAATAAGAAGGATAATTGGAGTTGTTAGAACAAATTATAACACAGCTATTATGGGCCCAGCACAATGTTGCTCTGTAAACTGTTATCACTGGGGAAAGAAGCTTTTTGCCCGACGGAGGCGGTAGAGAGAGTTGCGGTGAATGTGGAGAGGACGGAGGAGGGGTGTGGGATATGCAATAGTTGCTGCTTTCTGCCATAATCATCATTCCCTTTATTGACAAGGAACTCACTCTCCTTTGCTGTCTTTTGTGTACTCTGTAATTTCCTGCATTACAGTCCCATTTCTGAGTGTAGATTGTGCATATGTGCCTGTGTGTGTATTTGTGTGTGTGTGTGTGTGTGTGTGTGTATGTGTGGAAGAGAGCGAGAGAGAGCGAGTGGGTGAATGAGTGAGTGAGTGAGTGTGTGTGACAATGTGTGTGTACGTGTGTGTGTGTGTACTTGTGTTTTGTTGTTGTTGTTTATATGCAGTGTAGAGTAGCGGTTGTTAACCCTAGCTATTCACGACGGTGTTGAAAATCGATACGGATTGTCTGCATAAGTGTGAGTGTTGAGAGCTGCAGTATCCGTGCTGAAGGATCCTCTAGCTCATTTTCTCTTCCATTCCTAGGCAAACATTGTTCCCTGACTCATTGACCTTAACATACATCAGTGGGCAACGCTGAGAAAGCAAGCTTATCCGATCTGGCAGATATGGACAAAAGAAATGAAGAAAAAAAAGATCAAGAAGGAAAAAAAAACTGTAAATGGGAAACAAACATAGTGGTAGACACTTTTTTCCACTTTAAGAAGAATAAGATAATGACTGCTTCGAATACTACAACATGCATACATCTAGAAACGTCCAGTTTCGGTGATGTGTTACAAAGCATCAGTGTGTAACTTAATTTATCCAACAGTAAATGAAGACAACACCTGGTTCCTACAGCTTTTCACACTATCAGGCTAAAGCAAGCCAGAAGAGGACATAGTTGCAATGCTGAGGGAGAGTCCACAGTATTTAGAAAATACATGCAATTCATTGTCTGACTGCATCGCTTTCCTCTGCCAAACAATTCCAGATTTCTCCATATTTCAGAGGCTGAGTACGCTAATTTTGAATTCTAACATCATCATCATCTGAATTAGCAGATTTGAAGCCTGATTATTTCCTAGAAACGCTCTATGTCTTAAACATACGGAACTGCACTGGGAGGACATGTACTGTTCTTGAGCTGTTTTTCTTTTAAGGAGTTCCCATACCCAATCAAAACTTTGTTTGTCAAGTTCCTGTCAGGTCAAATGGACACAGGTCTCGCAATAACATGACAGCAGAAGAGCTGTGTGCTTAGTAATAATCATTTAAATAGATTTTTTTTTTCAATTTCTCAACAGTAACTGACATTGACAGAAATCAGTCTGATTCAGAAAGACGTAGTCAGCAGCAGCAGGGAGACATCCCACTGAGAGAGGCTAGATGCTCACAGCAGAAGGCAAAAAGTTATGACAGTTACATTAATTCTACCCACCATCCAGTAAAGCTCATAATGAAGTGGATTTTTTTTTTTTTTAAATAACCGTCAAGCCTGGATTGAAATGCCCACTTGAAGTGTAAGTGTGACAAAATGACCACACACACACACTGGTGACTTCAGAAACCAGTCACAACCCGTTAGCAAACACCTAAAAAAAACACGAACAACCAACCTGACATCAAACACAATGCTATACAAATTTCACTTTCAAAAGCCTCACTTTTTTCATATGGAGGTAAAAAAAAATATATATATATATATATATATATATATATATATCCAACCGACATGGAAACAAAGGCTTTAAGTTCATGCAAAATTGGATTTAAACTTTGAGTTCTGCCAAGATGATGAAACAGGCCTTGGGCAACGTTACTTTCTTAACTATCTTTTGAAAACTCTACAGATAACTTAAAATGTGTCCTAGATTACCTACAACATGCCTCGGAGACGAAGCGTATTCCGATACAGATGTCCATCAGTAATTGTGAGTAATTGTGATATATGCCGTTCGTTGAGCATAACACTTCAGAGGGGGCTTTGATATGCAAGGGTTTCAACCCCCTGGAGCCTTTCAGGCAGTCAAAGAAGACTGCACATTTACAGGACTTTGAGAATTTGTCTTCACACAAAGCTTAATCCTGCCCAGGAGCCTCCAGATGATAGGACAGTTTTGCATAGCCGTTATCAGCGTTTGCCTAAGTCGCTCCATTTAACCTCATTTTCTCAATTTGTTTCCTTTGTGAGGCAATGTCAAACGGAGAGAACTATGATGTATAACTAGAGACAATATGAGGCTATTGTTTTGTAACCAAATATGTGTTTTCCCTAAATGTCTATGAGTTTTTCCTAAATGTCTATTTGGGATCCATTTAAATCCATATCTAACATAATGAAATGTTTTCACTTTTTCAGATAACCGTGTTGAAATTTTCAAAAATAAATCTGTTACAAAGAGGCCTCACGGTAAGTCTGTTAGTTGCCATCCCTTTTCTTCTTTTCTTTTCTTTTTTTTTTTTTGTTTTTTGGATTAGTCATATCAAGAATTATCAAAGTCTGGAGAAGTATTTGTCTAAGTTCAGGGAAATGCAGACGCGTTTGCTGTAGTTAACCTGACTGAATGACTACTGGCCGTAAAGCATTAATGAACAATCTGTACTGCTCCTCTGCTGAAGAGACGGGGTTAGGGAATGGGGAAAGGGTGTCGGGGTGAAAGAGAGAACAGGTGCGACTGCCAGGGAGTGAGGGAAAAGAGGTAAAAAAAATGAGAGGAAAGAGGGTCAAAAAGAAAGAAAGCACAAGTAGAGAGAAAGAGAGAGGGCCAAAAAGAGAGAAAGTTAACAGGAGGAAAAGTGAGAGAGGGACATAGAAAGAGAGAGAGAGAGAGAGAGAGAGATTGTAAAAATGAGAAAAAGAGAGAGAGGGAGAGAGAAAGAGAGAGAGATTGTAAAAATGAGAAAGAGGGAGAGAGAGAGGGAGAGGGAGAGAGAGGTTAATAGCACACGGTGGGCTCAGGGCTGATAGAAATGCAGGGCGCGTCTGTAGCCCGGCCGCTCTGTGATGGGCTGGAGCTCAGATCTGGCGCATGCTATAAAAGAGCTCATTGAAAATAATTCAGAGTGACGGCTGTGCAAGCCCGAGAAGCAGAAGAGAGAGAGAAAGAGAGAAAGAGAGAGAGAGAGAGAGAGAGAGAGAGAGAGAGAGAGAGGACTAGAGGGGAAAGACTGAAATGGGAAGTATTCGAGGAGTGGGAAAGATAGGGGGAGAGAGGGGGGTTTGAGGAAAAGATAAGCTGTGAGAGTGGAGAAAGCAGCAGGGAGACGTGTGGAAGGTTCGTGATGTACAGCTTGGGTATTGACAAAGTGAGTGAGGTAATAGAAGGAGAATGTAAACAAATAAAAAAAAAAATTAAAGAAAGATGTGAAGACTTAAACAGTTCTGCAAATTTTCATGAAGCACCATAAAACAAACCGTAATTATTATCTATGTGTTGGAAGAAATCAGTTCTTTCGAGTTACTGAACCTCAGTTCCACATTTCTTTCTTTCTTTCTTTCTTTCTTTCTTTCTTTCTTTTTTAAACATGACGTGGTACCCTACAGCTTTTTTTATGAGCTATACCATTTGGTTGAAGTGGACGAACGCAGAGGAAAGTCCAAGCCTGTCGGCATTGTGTGCGGTTGGAACCAGGAGCTGGCCTGAATATGACAGTAAACAGAGTTATAATGGGAAGTCCATCAGGGTTAGGACGGGGTAGGTGGAGCGAAAGACGGTCCCCGCGCTGCTCTCTGGTCCTCCCCCCCCCCCCACCCCACTATATTAATGTGGACCTGCGGACCTCCATTAAACTGAGCAAAGCTCATTCCCGGGCGCTAGGACGACGTTTACGCCAACGCCTTGGCTTAAGCACACAGCAGCCCCACGGAGAGGCATCCGGGGGTTAATGGGGCTTGTATGCACTCCTGGGTGCCGGGGAGAGGAGTAGAGGTTGCAGGCTGAATGGTGGAGGAGGGAGAGAGGGAGGGGGATAAGGGAGGTGGTTAAGGCCTTTATGGCAGGTACGGTTATGCTGTAGAGCAAGGCCAAGTCCAGCCAAGACCCCCACCTGCTGTGGTGTGTGTGTGTGTGTGTGTGTGTGTGTGTGTGTTGTAACTGCATTCTTTCATAAATGCCTAAGCACACTACCTCTGTCTTCAAATGTCTGGTTTTCTTGGCAAAATAGTGTCCCACAAAAATAGTTTCCAGAGGAACAAGAACACTACAGGTGATGCTCATCGAATTTTCAAGCAAGCTCTATTACGGTTTCACGTAAAATATAGAAAATATTTTGTATATTTGTTTGTATATTTTGTATATTTGCGTGTTTGTATATACTGCGAGTGAAGAGAGCCACGAGTGTGCAAAATACGAAAATCTGCACTTTCTACGCTGCTGGCTACGTTTCACAACAGCGTACCAACATTTGAAGAATGAGCGCGGTAACCAATTTCTCAGTGTCAGCAAAGCCTCCATACAGACTTTGAACAGAGATGTGCCATATTTATGCCCCTCTCCGAGAGTCCAGAATCGCCTCGACGCGTTGGATTCCAAACTTCAGAGCACGGTGATGAGATATTGAACTGTGTAGTCCGTCGGCCAGTGATTTATAGAGGACCTCTCTCTCCACGCGCTTCGGAATCAGCTGCTCGTATTTCAACCAAGAAATGGCGAGGAGAAAATTCATCATCAAAAATGAAAAAAAAAAAAAAAAAACATTTCTTGAAGTTTGAGCCCCTACTTTTAAGCAGAGAAATTGAATTAATTCCGCAACTGCCGAAACAAATCCAATCAGCCGACTTTATACCGAAGATGCTTAACAACAAAACCGTGTTTTGAAGGCAACGACAACTCCCCCTCACTATCTCCAACTGGAATCAAATCAAAGGCGCGTGTCTCTCAATAGCTGATCAATTTAGCGTGCCTCCGAACATTGAGGTAAACATCGACAAAGTCATTTTCTGGCATATTAATGTTTACATCCAATCAGCAGAGTGTGGGGCAGCCTAATTAACTCAATCAGATTGCCGGAATGTGCAGAAAACGAGAAGCTCACCTAGAGACCAGAGACAATTGATCACTTTAGAGGCTCTTCACTCAATTGTTTCTTGACAGCACTTCAGAGCCTGTGAATTAGCAAGGCTACATATGGTGATTAAAAAGCACTTTTCTCCCATCAAAAAAGAAAGGAAAAAAGGAGTGAGAGTGAGAGAGACAGACAGACAGAGAGAGAAAGAGAAGTGGTATGCCGCCACCAAAATGGTAGTATTCCCTCCTGTGTCCCTGGAGTCTTTGAATTTGTTTTATTTTTCAGAAAATGGCCAAAACAAGCTGCTGTTGAAATATAATGCTGTTTTGAAAAGCTGACAGTAGGCCTATACCACTTAAACATGTGTGGATACATAGTGTGTTTCAGAATATGTGCATTTCTTTAAATTCTTCCCTCAAAAACGGTCACATCCGTGTTTCTTTGCTATTTTTCCCACAATATCCTCTCTACTTTTATTGAGGAGGGAATCATTGTGTGAGTCACAGGCAGGAAGACATCTAACCAAAACACAATAATAAAAAAAAACCACCCTGTCTAGCTATCTGTTTCAGTTCCCACCTCTCTCTTGCTCTCTCTCTCTCCCCCCCCCCCGTCTTTTCCTCCCACCTGCCTTTTTTCTCTCTCCATTCGTACTAGCCATGCTCCTTCCCTCCCTCCCCACCTATGAAAAATCAGCAAATAAAAAGTTACATTAACCCCAGGCCGACCTTTCCCACGTAATGCACTGTGGTGTGATGGTGCTGGTGTTGGGGGTGGGGGGGGGTTGGGGTGGGGGGCTTCATCGAAAAGCTGTCACTCTCCAGCATCCCAAGCACTGCCTGGGGAACGTTTACCGGATAATTAATATATTAAATGCATGAAAAATAGTTACACAGGGCTTCTCTCGTCAGCTCTTCCCCAGTGCGGGGTGGAGGGAGTGGAGTGGGGTGGGGTGGGGTGGGGGGGGCGTATAGCCTGTGAACCATCAATATACAAGCATCCCCTTTCAATGGGCCGTCATAAAAACTGCTCATAATTTTATGGCTTCATTCACAGCCCTAGCTGTAAAGGAGGGCCATATTTCCTCGTAATTCACTGCTCGCTCTCTCTCTCTCTCTCTCTCTCTCTCTCTCTCTCTCTTTCTCTCTCTTTGGCTCTTTTTTTTATGATTTGGCGGTTTTAAGCAGCCACCCTGTTGCAATTATGAGGTGGTCTTCACTTCTGTGTGAAGGACACACAGGGGTCAGGAGGCGACAACCATGACTAAACAGGATGGAGGGCTTCAAAATCTCCAAGCGCCAGGTCAAAGCCTCCACCTCGTGGGCAGGACGTCTGGTCTGCCATATATTTTCTTATGATGATGGACACAGCACACTGCTTGAGGATGCAAACTTCCACATATTGTCTTCATATCACTCTGCACCTGACACAATACATTTTCTTTTTATCAAAAATCAATCAGAGGAGTGTAAAATTAAAATCAGGGTAGGAAAATAAAAGCTCTGTTTATGTTCACGACAGAGTTCCTTGGTGTGACACAGAATAGCATTTGTTTACATAGTGTTTTTGGAACAAATATGAAACTTTATGTATTTTATTTAATTCACCAACCCTTCCTCAAATGTTTCCAGGCCGAAACAACGCTTAACATGTCTGGGTTCTGTTTTTGCCCAAGGAAAACATCGATTTTATTCGACAAATGGAAAATTTGTTATTTTATGGAGGTAAAAAAAAAAAAACCCTACTACGCTGACTTCTTATGTTCCCCCTGTAGTCCATAATTAAACTGCACTCTGCTATTTTCATGCAACATTAACTTAGACCACGTGATTATTGTTATCGTCACGCAGACACAAATGAACAAATACGCAGACATACATGCAGAAATACACACACATGCATACACATGCGTGAAACACAACGAAAGACAAAAGGTGTGTGTCTGAAACCTATTAACTTCCTCCTCCTTCCACCTATTTCTCAGTCTCTTCCTCACACATACAAAGAGATACACACACACACACACACACTCACTCTCACATGCAAACACACAAACACAGACAGGACAAATGACCCTGCAATAGAAAGAGAACAGTACAGGACACTCACTGCAGTGGACAATAGTATGTGAGCATGCGCTCACACACACACACACACACACACACACACACACACAAAATGAATAATAGGCAGAAAAACCCTTGAAGCTGAAAACAGGGAAATGCAAGAAATATTTACCATGAATGGATATTCACATTTAGAACTACTTAATTGTTCTCAGGGTATGCAGATACATGTACACCTTCTCTTTGATTGTGTATACACACACACACACGCACGCGCACACTCATACACACTGACAAAATGGTGCTACACACAATACCCTCTCACACACGTAATCGCATCTGGGCCTATCCGTTACCAAGAAATATCCCCCTGAGACCCCTCTGTTATTAATAGTGCTATTCATTAAATATTACTCCTGTCAAAGGGGCTAGCGTAATACTGGCCTGGAGACAGGAGCCAGAATCCAGCCAGTAAGCCGAATTAATTTTCCGCAGCAAACGCTCCCGATTTCCACAAATGACATTCTGTACCGTTAGCATTTTAAATGTGACAGAAATGGCACTCAGTACAATTTAAAACCCAAATAGTTGGGGTACCGGAACGGCCCAGCGTACGGTTTCAGCCGTGCTTCAAATGGGGGGAGTCACTCCGAAAGCGAAAGGTCAGTGACGTACCGTCTCAGACGCATTCTCAAGGCTGTCGTTCTCAATGCATTCCCCAGCACTGACTTATGCTCAGTGGCATTCAACGCCCCCCCCCACCACACACACACACACACACACAGCCCCCCCCAACAAGACCCATCAAAATGAATAGAACTGAGACCAATTTTTTAAAAAAAAAGAAAGAAAGAAAGAAAGCAAGCAAGAAAGGAAGAGATCTGGGCCTTTTAAACCCTAATGTTATGTCGTCCTTTAAATGTGACCTATAATATTAATGAAAATAAATTATATTTTCAAATTAAAAAAAACAAATCATTAAATAAACATGGGAAGAGAAGTGACTGAGAACATGTTCATTTGTGTTTTCTCTATATCACAGAAGGAAATGATGTAATAATGTATTCACATATAAAATTTAAATGGCCTTTTAAAGTTGTGTTTTCTCATTTTCTGTATTTTCTTTTGTTATTTTGTCATTAACGGTGCCTCCTGTGGCCAAACTGCATATGCTGTGAAAAAAAAGGAAAAAAATCCAGCAGTGCTGTATTCCGTTCCAATGTGCAGGGCCAGCAAAACAATAACAAAGCTATAATTGAAATGGGCCTTTAATCAGAGCTAAAGGGGAGTGTTTGTTTGTTTTCTATTTATTCCCCTTAAATGGCATAGCTAATACACTCAAGGCTAATGCAGCCAAGTCAGGGGCTGATTTCCCTCCATCATCATCCTCCCCAGCCTACTTCACCTCATATTTACAAAACAAGCTGGAGAGAGAGAGAGAGAGAGAGAGAGAGAGAGAGAGAGAGAGGTTTTTCCTAGCCAAGCTGGCGAGCTAGCATTGTGCGCATACAATGCGGGGTATAGGTGATCCCGGAGAGCCAATGCTAAGCAGGCCTAATCCTGTTGACAAAGAATGGGCGCAGGGAGCTCTGCCAGGTTGAGGAGAAGGGGGCTCAGCCTGTCGAGTACGCACAGACATGCGCACGTGGCAGGGGAACGGCATGGCACAGCAGAGGTGGTACCCAATGAGGAGAGTGCTGCTGCCAGTGGGCACCAGGATCAGGCTGGCACTAACAATGTCAGCACCTACCAACCCTGCCCTTCCCCACGATGTACACAGTAAGGCCAAGACACCCCCTGCAGAATTAAATCTGGAGGAATTTCCCTAAATAATATCTTAGTATAGGCTTAGAGGATCACTGCTTGTTTCTGTTTTTTTGTTTGTTTTGGTTTTGGGTTTTTTTTGGGGGGGGGGGGGGGTTGTTTTGTTTTGTTTTTCTTTTCATGACCCGTGCAATGCTCCATTTTGAGCAGCTGTGGATTTTTTTTTAATGTATGTTTAAAATTTTATTCGTTTACTTATATATTTATTGTCACAGACAAGTGAATTTTCTGGGCCAGCATCTGCTCTCCTCAGTACAGCGCCTGTCAGGTGTCATCCCCAAATTCAGTGGATGATGGACCACAGGTACTGCCAAACCTCTGCTCTGACTGGCAAGCTATCATTAAAGAGCTACAACCATGCATCAGAACTGCACTGAGAGAGAGAAAGAGAGCAAGAGAGAGCAAGAGAGAGAGAGAAACTTCCATTGTTCCTCAAAATGTTCATGTCAGTCTAATACTCTTAGCTCTGACTAGCAGTTCAACATTACACATTTAAGTCCATTCAACATGGCAGAGAGAAGCACTGACTTAATGCCAAGATTTCCTGAGCCTTACAAAGATTTTCTTAAGTCATTACCTAGTCTGTCACCAGCTAATGAGATGATCTAGATTATGGTGATCTAGAGCCAACACACAAAAGACATTATTACCCCCCTCCTCCCTGACCACCCTCCCTTCCCATCACAGATTTCCTTCAAAGTTTCTCCTTTTCTTTTTTTCACTCTTTTTTCCCTTTTTTTCCCACTACATTTTCACTCGACAACGATTGAATATTACCCATTTAATCAGCCTGTCTGCAAGTTTGGCTTCCACCTTCTGCCCATCCAGCCACAACTTAGCTATTAAGGGAAACTGTGGATGTGGATGGACGGACAGTGGGGGAGGGGTTGGTGGTTTTCCTCAGGGGGGCCATAAGAAAAGTCTCCCTCCTCCCCCCATGTCACCCTCACCCTCCTGCAGTCCCATTAAATCATTACTCCCCCTCCACCCTTCCCCTATCTGTTCCTGCCTGGCTGGACTTTATGAGAAGTGTCCTGGTAGGCTAACAGACAGGGCGGTGAAGGGCAGCACCACTCCCTCTATCCCTCCATCCCCCCATCCATCCCTCCCTCCACTAACCAACTCTCCATCCGTGAACCACCTTGCAGGGAATGGAACCTGTCAGCAAAATACAGATTCTTTTGTAAACAGAAAGTCCATGCGCCTTCCAGAACATTCTGAGTGCTTCCAAGATTCTTCACAGCATGGCTTAGAGCAGTGTTTCTTAACTCCAATCACAGGGAACCCCACTAAATTAAATATTTTGGTCAATGCCACCCATCAGTACACTATGCTTACAGGGCCAAAGGATTGGTAATCCATGAATATGGTGTGTGACATGTGGTAATACCAGGCTAGAGGAGAAATGTGCTGTCTTCAGGGTCCCCCAGAACTGCTGTTGAGATCCCCTGGGTTAGAGGGTTAGAGGACCCCTCTCTATAGTGTGAGATGCTGTTGGTTAAATTTGCATGGAGCTGTATGGTTCCACTTCGAAGTTCCTTGATGGTCCAAGCTGAGGTATCATGATGTAAAAACTGTGATACATGGGAAAGCCCAGGCTAGACTTGCAAGGCCATGCAAACTTATTAACAAAAAGGCTATGTTGTCTCCCAACTCTTAGGGTTAGACTTTACAGTAAACAATAAAATTCAAGGGCAGGGTGGCATTGGATCTCCAGGGCCAAAACACCATCCAAATGTAAATACTCATAGAAAAAAGCCAAGCACAAAAAAGGTCCTGTGAACAACCAGGAAAGAGGACCACGCAACAGGGCTCCGCAAGTATAAAAATTGTCATTGAGTGTACAGTGCAAACTCTTTTTGATTCAGAAAACAGGATCCAGGGACAATCAGTCAAAAATATGCATTGTAAAGGTGTTTTCTCTGGACAGTACCAGGTGTTTTCACTGTAACACTCTAACCTGTGTGTCTGCAAAAGCTCTGCATGATTACACTCACTAGTCTCAGAATGTCCCTGTAACCTATTTTTGATCTGATTTCAACTGAGAGGGGTAATTTCCGACTATGTTTCCAATGCTAATATCTGTGCTAGTGACACATATGGGTCTGTTCTTCTTCTTAGCTGTATCAGGTTATGCTAGAGGCTAAAAGCATGCAGTGCTTTGATTTATGGTTGTAGTCATCCACTGACAGGTAGACAATGGTGAAATGTTTAGTTCAGTTGTTACAGGTTTTTCATGACAACCCAACAAGATGGAAGCTTTACTGCTGAAATCAGATGACGTGATACTCAATCTGTTGCAGAACTGTAGCAAGCAGGACAGTTTTCGTTTAGACTCACGTGTAACAGCAAGCACAATGATACAAAGTGTGTGTAAGTGTGTTTGTGTGTGTTGTCTGCTGACTGCGTGCATGTGTGTGTGTGTGTGTGTGTGCATGTGTGTGTGCATGTGTGTGAGTGTGTGTTTGTGTGTGTTTTTTCCAGGGGACGGCCTGGGGGCCCAGCAGATGTGAGCAGATGTCAGAGTAAGTGAACAGGGACTTGGGAGAAAGAGAGAAATGTGGCGGGCTAACGCTCTAATTTACGCTTGAGTGGAGCTGCACCACCGATATTTACATTTAAATTGATGTCTCAGATACTTAATTAAAGACGAGGACCGGGCTCTTCTGGTCGGCGGCGGCTCCTTCCTCATTCTCCTCCTCCTCGTTGAAGTCAACAGACCACTCACTGGAACCCTGAACACTTCCCTCAGAACCCCATATGAATATTTCACTAGAGCCACATTAATGACAAAAGGTCCCAGTTTGCTCTCTGGTAATTTGGGAGAACATTACTGAAGAGACAATGCCCCCTGGTGGATTCCAACTCCACCCATACTTAAGCAATGACACTAATGGAATGACATGTCGGCAGCTTTTCTTTTCCCCCAAATTGTCTATTGTTCTCTAGAACCGCCCTCTTGAAGACCCAGTGTTGCCCAGGAGATGGGGGACTGAGTGAGTCTGATGATTTTCATGGACTGGGCATAGAGTTAGTTGAAGGGGGGGTGGTCCTGCTCCTTGGGGGCCAAAACCGTAATGGATGCAGCAGTACTCCAGCCCTGATGAACTATCCGCTCCAGCCCCATCCTAGAGGGTCCCAGCCATGTCTCCCCACAGGACGTCCTCCTCAACCACTTACTCCCAAACAGCCTTTTAATAGACTTTAAAACAGCCTTATTAGCATTACCTGCTAATTACGTTAAGGACCTAATTAGAGAAAAAAGAAAGGAGGGAAAAAAAAACAGGGATTTTTTTTTTTGGTCTAATTAGGTTTTCTTTTTAAGTACACTGATAACCAAGGGAATGCCGAAAGATCTCCGAAGAAATGAAAGTGCAATGATCCAGTGCGAGACTTCTTCGGAAAAGAACTTAACCCTCTCTTTAGAAGAGCTGATTCTATTAACAGGGAAGATGGTGGCGGGGGGAGGGGGGGGGGGCAATTACCAACTGAATCGTTTACTTAGGATGTGTTTATCTGTGGCGGAGGAGGGTGGGGGTGGAGGGAAAGACATCATTTAGGGAATTATAAACTCCACTGCTGGCTCCATTAACGATTCCGGTCAGCGGGTGTTCCTACCTGGCCCGAAACGGCCGAGAGAAGCCCGACGTAAGCGGCGTGTCGCCATAGCCCAGATTGTGTCAACGGTACCTCATCTTTCAGGAGCCCCTCTGTTGCTGCGTTACCTCACAGTTTTTCCTCCAGTCTCTGTTAATGTGCTTTGTGCTCTCACTCACAAACATTTCAGCGAGCTAGAGCCAGAGCAAAACACTTACTATAGGACCTGGCCTTGGGATAATGAAAGAGAGAAAGAGAGAAAGAGGGTGAGAGAGAGAGAGAATGAGAGAAACAAGTATCACACTGTATCCCACTGGGTTCTGCACTGTGCCAACTAACTGTGAGCAGACAGAGGGCAACACTATTTGATATTTACTACAGTAAGGTCTCCACAAGAAGGGCTTTCATTCACCAGTCAAAAAGTTTGTCCTTAAAGAGGCCTTTAATCTGATGTGATAGAATCTCATAGAATAGAGCAGTGGAAAAGATTTATTTGGAATTTTGTATGGAACACAATTATACAGCTACTGTTGCTGTTTTTAGTACAATTTTCTCATGACAGACCCCTTGATCCTGAGCTAGCCTAACAAAGGGGGGGGGGGGGGGGTGAGTAAGAACATGTAAGAACGTTGGAGGAGTATGGGCTGGTTTGGTTAGTTGCGAATGCTGTGTGGAGCCAGGTGAATAGGAGTTTGCCAAAAGACACTTCACTCCACCCCTATGGTCTCTGATTACACGTTTAATTTCCTTCACATCTCCAAATTGTCTGCTGTGACAGAGCCAATTTGTCACGATCCTGCACAAAGTGTCAAGCAAACCAAGGGTGGGTGGGTGGGTAGGTGGAAAAGGGTTGGGGGGGCAAAAAGACTTCCATACTGCCTAATGGAATCTCAATGAAGATTGGGCCAAGGGTCCACTGGAGCAGACGCAGTCACCCCACCCAGCACCCCCTCCCCCAAACCATCCCCACCCCCACCCTCAGCTCCCCCCTGCCATTACAGAAAGTGTGGGCCTTCTCTTCTCCTTGGACATCTCTCGCTGCCTCACAGCTGTTATTATCACTTCAAGCCCCTGGGCCAAAGAGCCCCAGCAACCAGGAGGAAGGGGACGCACTGGAAAAAAAAGAGGTTACCATTACTTATCGCCGTGTGCGTTGACATCGGCTGGATCTGGGTTTGGGGGGCGTTGCTGTTTTTTTGAGGGGGGGGGGGGGGCAGGTGGGTTGAAATAGACTGTCTTCCAAATTGACGACAGAGGACACTGCATTTAACAGTGATAGCTGATCACAGCCTTCTGGCCATGTGCGGTTTTTATTTTGAAACCCCTGATTCATAAATAGACAGGCAGCCCCAGGTATCTGGGCTATGGGCGTCTCTGTAGATGTCACTTTGCGATGTGTATGGGCTTTTTATGTCCTTAAAAAAAAGAGAAAGCTTTGAAATGTGTTTCATCCGTTACATATGACCGTTAGCATGGAGAAAATTATGGAAATTATATTAATGTTGGATGTCGTGCAAAACTGTGGTTGAAATTGATCCTCGTAAATTGATAGCTGTAGTTTTATCTCATGTCAGAGGATGTGAGGAAAAGAATAAGCATGTGTCTGTTTGTCTGTGACGGAATCTAGCATCGCTGAGGCAAATCGAGAGCGACAGCTTTTTGCCCAAGCATGAACAAGAGGAAATGATACATGAAGAAACAGAAATTAAAACGGAAAAGTTTGGAATGCTTAATTGGATTTCTTTTGGCTTTTAGTGATTTCCGTTGGATGAGAGGGAGGTTGTTTGCGAAGTAAAATGCTGAAAAACATGTTTACACAATCATTAGAACCATCACACTTTTCTTTTCAGTGTTTCAGATGTAAAGTTCAATCTAAGTCAGTTGAATTTAAATTGTTTTTTTTACTGAGTGGGTTATCTTAATGAGAATTGACATTCAGTTTGCTCTACAAACATGGCTAATGTTATGTGAACTTAAGTATAAAAATGAGATAGAATACCAATTATAATGGGACCAGACCATTTACATTTAGTCAGTAATTCCATTTAGCTCCACTGCATTCACTTCTGTCTGACTTTCAGATCTAATAAAGCGACATAAATATTGAAAAACAATATCTCATGCTGCCAACCTTATGACTCAGGTTTTAGAGTATGTTAGTATTTGTTTATTACTACACTAGACTAATATGAAATAGTTATTACACAGTAGGTACAGAGTAATAATGTTAAAGAATCTTCTGCAGTATTTGATGACAGTTCATTGATCATATGCGCGAATGCATAATATTTTAAGACAATGTTTTAAGACAATGTTTTAAGCGTTTTAAGACAAACACAATTTAATTTAATAAAATTCAAATTTGCACCTAAAATCGATGCTCAGAAAATGATAGCTGTATTTTTGTATCTAATGCCCACAGACATGAGGAAAACAGCAAGAAAGGCAATAGTGAGAATAAGAAATACACACACGTGTTGTAAACTGTTCATTACACGTGTTATTACACATGCCATTTAATCAAATACAGTATCATAAAATTAAAACAGGTATTACGTATTTTCATTAGGCTATAATATGGTAATCATAAGATTCCTTTGTTTTAGAGGCCTCGTGAGAGCTGCTTTTCCCATGGTCCCTCAGGGGCCATGGATGGGGCTCCTGCAGTGCGGCACACTTAATGGTCCGGCGCCGGGGAGCCGAGCTGCACGTGCAGAAATGTTTACTGTTTGCTCAGACCGATCCCGGTGCAGGAAAAGACAAGATGAATTTGACAGCTAATGTAAAAATAACAGACAATCATAAATCTCAGGACCAGGGAGTAAGTGGACGATGAGAGTTAATCGATACGAACCCATGACTCCGCCACTGTGCCAAACGACACTCCATTTATTGCCTAGGAGTTTTGAGGCGAAACATTATTCATATGAAGGTATGCATGGCAGAGGGCAAGAAAGAAAGAAGAGAGTACGGGGTAGGAGTGCTTAGTCACCACGGTAATGCTAGCATGCCTAGAACCTGTCCCCCTCCAGAAAAAGCTGGTCTCTGCTGTCCTCGGACCTAAAGCAGGCTCTGGCGGAAAAAAAGAAAATAACATCGTTTTTAAACTCTGTGGTTAGTGTGAGCCATTCCTCACGGGAATTTCATTCTCTCTTGCTGCTGAATGCAAAAGACACACCATAGGTCATGGAGTCTATGTAAGAAAAAAAGAAGAACAAGATTGTCTTTATTCTTAGAAGCAGAAGAAGATAAAAGTTCTCCAAATTCCTATTCACTTTCTCTGGAGAGACACTAGGTGGTCGGGTCCCCTTGATTTTTTTTTTTTTTTTCTCCTCTGCCGCATGGAGACTGAGCTGTTTGATTTGAGTGGGTCTGGCTGTAACCCTCTGGGGAAATTGGGGCTCTGGGAACCTGTCCTGATTTATTCCTTGCCCCAGGTCCGTCTGCCCAATGAGCTGCAAGCTTTCTAAGCCAATGCAAGGACAGCAACCAATATCTCCCCTTCCATTCTAAAAGACAGAGTTAATGCAAAGGGTACCTGGCTAATATTCTCTCTCATTCGTCTCTCTTTCTTTTTTGCCTCGTGCCTCACTGTCTTCCCCTGCTAGTGTTCCATGCTGAGGTCGTATATCGTCACCTGATGCACATTTGAACCTTGTGAGGTGGGACGTATAGCTAGATTTGAACTGAATTGGACTACCAGTGGATTCTTATCAGCCTGAAATAGCAAAGCACCATTTAGAGATTCACTGAGGGCCAATTTCAATCAGAATCCACGAGGTCAGCATACATCAGCCTCTTGGACCCGATGTTCTGATCTTCAGCCATACCTGCTACAGCTGGTCCAGAGAGAGCCCATTTTATTTCTTGATTAGAAAAGGTTATCTGGTCTCATCTCGCTCCATGCAGTTTTCAAAAATAAATTCACCCTCTTTATCATGAACAGGTGAACATCGTTAGAAAAAGCGAGGAAAAAAACAAGACAAGAAGGATATGATGGTGCTGAGAAGTAACTGCTAGTCCTCAAAGCAGGGTAATGGAATAACAAGTACATTACATACACACTTCTTTTAGCTTACATCCAGTCGGCTCTGTACAGATGGCCAAGAGAGACAGGTATGTGGATTCTTTCAGAACAGGGTTCAGGGCCTCAGTGACCTAAAGGTCAAATTTGCTGACTTCTCTCTCAAATATCCTAAGTGCCTCTTTAGTATTTTGCACACTCTTTCCTACCATGTACAATCGGATGCATTTATTTATCAGTCAACCAATGCTGCATACCTCAGGATAGGGGAATAACAATGTTATATTAATGTCAACAATGATTATGTGAACTTTGATTAAGACTGAAATGTCTGTAATGAAATAAAGAGAAAATGTGGCATTTGCTTTGCTAATGGCACTTAAAAAGATCATTAGAGTCAGTACATATGCCTACCGGAAACTCAAATTAATCAAAACATTACCACCAGCTCAGCCTCCCAATGCACTGGTTAAATAAGGTCTTAGACATGTCTCTAAATATAAAATAACAAGAGTATAGTATTGTAAGAATAAGTATTATATCACTAGTATTATTGTTTTTTATTTCACATTTCATTCTACTTGAGAATATCTCTCAGTTTTTTGACATTTAGTTATCCAAACATACAAATTGTGACACTCTTTAAAACAACCAGACTGATCAAGGAATGATCTCAAATTGTACATTAATAGATTAGAAGATAAAACTAAAGAAACCTTTTAGAAGCAAATTTTTAAAAATGCAAAATCTTAAACTTTCAACAAAGGCAATGTTAACCCAGAGCTTATTGATGAAAAGTACTCTCAAGCATTTCAGTTCTTATCGTTGTAATGTATGTACTTTTTCTATTCTTTTCTTTTTTCTTTTTTTTAATATAGTGTGGTCCTGTGCTTAGCTTGTGCTTGTATGTTTTTGTGCTCTGTGTTTTATTCATGCTTCAGTTATCCTTTCATTTGTTTGCAACCTTCACTTTTCCTTTATTTGTGTTTTGCAGTTTTTCAGTCTTTGATTTGTAGTTCTTGCCCACCATATGCCTTTCAAAAGCTCTCAGAGAAAAGAAGACTTCAGTGTGGCTGAAGAAAACTGTCAGAGGAAAGTTGACTGAGCACAGTAATACACAAGGAAAGTTTAGAGAATCAAAAACAATCTAGTGAACTCTTAAAAAAAAGCAGGTGCACAATAGAAACATTAGACCAAATAAAAACCCTAAAAAAAAAAAAATCCTATGTTGTCCAAAACTGACACAAAATCAAAAACTTTTATTTGAAACAGAAGCTAAAAAGATAGATCATTGTCAAATTATCAAAATAGATCAAAAACAAAAAATGGGATTGAAGAGGCTAAACTGTCCTTGAACACATCATAGAAAAGTGCCTTGACTTTTAAATACAGGTGTTGGCAAAGTCTTCTCCACAGCGACGGAGGAGCAAGGTCATCGTGAACTAGCACAGCTATCAGAAACGAATACCTATTTCTTTCCACAAGGACTGCTACTGCCTAGCATCTACAAACAACCTGCTAACAGAGCAAACACTGCACAAGCCGCCTCCTCCAACATACACACAAACAGGCAGACACACACACACACACACACACAATTCCTTTTTCCTTGCTGTCCCTGCTCCAGCCCTCTTGTCCTGACCTCTGAAAGCGGCTTATGGAAAAAATTTCACACAATATCACTGGCACAGCAGTGGCTGTAGCAATGCTGGGAGCCAATATGTTTCCATAATTGGGCCTGTTGTGGGGGCAGAGTCCAAGGCAATTAATCCTTTCCTCCTCTGTTGTTCGGTGGCCGGATGGCGGTGACGGGGACTGGAGTAATTGGACAGGAGCGCCCTTGTCCCCTCTGCTTTACATTAATATCCCTCCCTCCACCTAGCCTTCTAATCCCGGCCGGGCCGCCAACCCCGACTCGCGTGTCAAGTGCCCTCTGCCTCTGCAGTGCTTTCGACCTGCAACAAAATGAAGGCTGGCGTGAACGTGGGATGGAAATAAGGAAAGTGGGAAAATGAGGTGAAGGAGTGGAGTGGAGAAAGAAGGGGATAGCAAAAGTACAACAGGACACAACACACACTGATGTTTACAGCCAACATGGATGGATGGTTGTCTGCTGCTGTCTGTAGGTTTTATTGTTGTTTAACATTTGAAAAATACTAATATGAGAAAGAACACTCTCTGGAACTCAAGAAACAATAGTGTTTTGAGGTGCCTGTGCATCAAAATATGAAGTAGTGAAGTAGTCTTCAAAAATAATATTTGCAGACTTAATAATAACTGTTTACGTAGGTAGAGCTGATCTAAACTTACATTATGACCTGATCAGGGAAGTCTTCTGAATAAAGTTAAGAGCCTTTCTTCAGGTCATTAAAAGTTCAAAGTTCAGTAGCTGGCAAGTGCCAACCTGACTTTGTGAAGTAAAAAAGTAGTTCCATAGGACTCACCTGACACACGCACACGCGCACACACACACACACACACACACACAAACACATACACACACACACCACAAAGGTTTTAGGTTGTATAGCTG